>NC_082711.1:56856925-57159316 GCF_030144855.1 Hypanus sabinus | reverse complement strand
ATGTTGATTCACAACAGATACCATCATTCTGGCCATCTGCTTTGCCTCTGTTCCCTTCCTGTACTGACTCTTTGTTATTTGAGATTTAATTTTATATTTAATTTGAGTGTTACCTGCAAACCTGTAGATGGAGTTAGAGCAGAATCTGGCCACGTGGGAGTAAAGAGGCCATTGACAATGCAGGTCTGGAGGGCTCCATTGTTGAGGATAATCATAACAATTTGCTCCTGACTATCCTTACTGATTGCAGTCTGTTTATCAGGACATTAAGGAACCAATGGCTGAAACTCACGCATAGGACTTTGGAGGTGAGTTTGTTTGGAAATACCGTGTTGAATCCAGAGCTGTAGTTAAACAACAGACTAACGTATGTGCCTTTACTGTCTGGATGCTTCAGAAATTAGTGTAGGGCCAGGGAGATAGTATCCACTGTGGATCTGTTTCAATGGTAGATGAAATGCAGTGGGTTGAGGTGGTCTCTGAAGCTGAAGTTAGCCATGACCAAACCCTTGAAGTATTTCATGATGGTGGTGTCAGAGACTCTGTGAGTAGTCATTAAAGCATGTTATCTTATTTCTCCTAGTACTGGGACCAAAGTTGTCTTCTTAAAGCAGGTGCGAACCTCAGATTGATGTAGGGGGAGTTTAAAAATGTGTGAAAACATCTCCACCTGCTGATCTGAGGACACAGCCATAGACACAGTCTGGCCCTGATGCATTCTGCAAGTTCATTCTCCAGAAGACTGATCTTACGTCCATAGTGGTCACTGTGAGCTCTGGTACAATGAAGGCTGCTGGGGCAGGTGATTGTATTCCAGACCCCTCCTTGTAAAATCATGCATTTTTCTATCATCCATTAAGAGTCTCTTAAATGGCCCTAATGCATCTGCCTCTGTCACAAACATTGGCATCCACTTACAACTCTCTTTGTTAAAAACCTACTTTGACATCTACCATATACTTTCTTCCACACACTTTAAAGTTATTCCAGCCACTAATCCCACCCCCCACACACACACGTATTAGCTACAATGGGATAAAGTCTCTGGCTGACAGCTCTATCTATGCCTCTTAATCATCGTGTAGAACTCTATTAAGTCGTCTCTCATTCTCCTTCTCTTTAAGACGTGCTCTCTAATCCAGATGGTATCTTGGTTAATCTCCTTTGCATCCTCTCTAAAGCTTCCCATCTTTCTGATGAGACAACCAGAAGTGAACTCAATACTCCAAGTGCTACGAGACACTCCCAGCCATACCAACTTCCGAAACTTAAACACACTAATTCTCTGGAATTGGGATAGCCGATGTGCCCTCTTTAAGGGCATAAGGTGTTCTTCTTAATTGATAATCATGTTTTGGGTGCTAAGACTTGAGTATTTAAGGAGCTCCTGAATGTAGGTCAGAGCTCAGTTGTAAGCCTTACTAGTGTTTTTGTCTAGCATTTGTTGTGTGTACAGTTTTCAATCCCGTTTGATACAGTATCTCAATACCAGCCTTGAAATCTCTAGCATTTGGGTCTATGCCATGGATGGCTGACCACGAGGTTTTGGTCAGATCCAGCAACAAACTCTAGTGTTGCAGATGAGGATAGGGTATCATGTGGAAGACATTAGTTTCTATATTACTGATTCTCCACTCATACTCCTTATCCTTGCATACCCTTGATTGTCCCAGCATAACCCATCCATGGACTGGAGAAAGGGAGGAATCATCGCTTGGTCCATCGTAAGAGGCTTTGTATACACCATGGTGTTCCACCACCCAGACTCAAGTGACCAATAACCAATAAGGGGGCAGCCTTCAATGCAAAAGAACCTTCCGGAGACCTAATCCATTCCTCAAGCTGGTTCTAGCCAATGGGACAGTGCGAGTCCTGACACAGTCTAGTCAGAATCCCACAGGAACTAGAAAGAGGGAATTTAGAACATAGAACATAGATCTAGGAGAAGACCAAGGAAATGCCCTTGCAGTCTGGGAGACCTGCCAGTAAGCTGAAGGTAAGGTAACCAGCCACCAGGCCTCAAGGAAGGGAAAGATACCTTTACGCCGATCTTTGAAGCCTATTCCCGGGGATGCAAGAACCCTCCGTAATGTTTCGCTGCTATTGCCTGTGGATACAGACAGGGAGTCGGACTCTGATTTGACTACTGTTTCCATGGATGGACTTTGGGAGCTTAGAGAGAGGACTCTGAAGCATGTCGAATCACCCCTGTCACCAAAGAAGTCTCAGGAGTCATCCTCGAAAGGAAGATCCAGAGGAGATAGCAACACCCAAACAGCTCGAAATCTCCTCCGTTTACAAAGACTTAGAGGAGGTCTTCAGAAAGGGAAAGATTTTGACTCTTCCACAGCACCGACCCTATGACTGTGCTATAGACCTGCTGCCCAGTACTTGTTCTCTGTGCGTTCATTTATACGAGCTCTCAGGCCCAGAGAGAAGCACCAAAGAGGAGTATATAAAGGAAGCTCTTGCCACGGGCTTCATTTAGCCCTCCACCTCACCCACTGGCTCGGGTCTGCGGCCATGCATTGATTACAGGGGATTAAACCACATAGCCAAGAATCACTACCCCTTCTTCTTATGAATATGGCTTTTGAGATGCTCCAAGGGGTGAGGATATTCACCAAATTACACCTCCGGAATGTCTACAATCTACTCCGTATCAGGGAGGGTGATGAGTGGAAGAAGAGATTCAATACATTAACAGGACGTTAGACAGACAGACAGACATACTTTATTGATCCTGAGGGGAAATTGGGTTTCGTTATAGCCACACCAACCAAGAATAGTGAAGAAATATAGCAATATAAAACCATAAATAATTAAATAATAATGTTAATCATGCCAAGTGGAAATAAGTCCAGGACCAGCCTATTGGCTCAGGATGTCTGACTCTCTGAGGGAGGAGTTGTAAAGTTTGATGGCCACAGGCAGGAATGACTTCCTATGACACTCAGTGTTACATCTCGGTGGAATGAGTCTCTGGCTGAATGTCCTCCTGTGCCTAACCAGTACATTATGGAGTGGAGGGGAGTCATTGTCCAAGATGGCATGCAACTTGGACAGCATCCTCTTTTCAGACACCACCGTCAGAGAGTCCAGTTCCACCCCCCCACAACATTACTGGCCTTACGAATGAGCTTGTTGATTCTGTTGGTGTCTGCTACCCTCAGCCTGCTACCCCAGCACACAACAGCAAACATGATAGCACTGGCCACCACAGCCTCGTAGAACATCCTCAGCATCTTCCGGCAGATGTTAAAGGACCTCAGTCTCCTCAGGAAATAGAGACGGCTCTGACCCTTCTTGTAGTCAGCCTCAGTGTTCTTTAATAAAAACACAAAATGCTGGCAGAACTCAGCAAGCCAGACAGCATCTATGGGAGGAGGTAGTGATGACATTTCGGGCCGAAACACTTCATCAGGAGTGAAGTAACATGGGATGGTCGGGGGGGTTAAGAAGTGGGGGGAGGGATGAAGTAGAGAGCTGGGAAGTGATAGGCTGGAGGGAAATGGGCTGGGGGGGAAGGTGGAGAATTATAGACTCACAGACCTCCATTGATACCCCTGTCCCCCTTACCCCATCCCTTTCTATAATTTCAGTCTGGTTCTCTTTCTCTCTCTTTTTCCCCCCCTCACTATTATCTCCCCCCAGCCCTACCTTTCTTTCTCTTTTATTTCCCATAATTCTCCACCTTCCCCCCAGCCCATTTCCCTCCAGCCTATCACTTCCCAGCTCTCTACTTCATCTCTCCCCCCACTTCTTATCCCCCCTCGACCATCCCATGTTACTCCATTCCTGATGAAGGGTTTTGGCCCAAAACATCGTCACTACCTCCTCCCATAGATGCTGTCTGGCCTGCTGAGTTCTGCCAGCATTTTATGTTTTTATTTATTTCCAGCATCTACAGATTCACTCGTATTGCCTCAGTGTTCTTTGACAAGTCCAGTTTATTGTCAATTCGTATCCCCAGGTACTTGTAATCCTCCACTATGTCCACACTGACCCCTTGGATGGAAACAGGAGTCACCGGTGCCTTAGCCCTCCTCAGGTCCACCACCAGCTCCTTAGTCTTTTTCACATTAAGCTGCAGATGATTCTGCTCGCACCATGTGACAAAGTTTCCCACCGTAGCCCTGTACTCAGCCTCATCTCCCTTGCTGGTGCATCCAACTATGGCAGAGTCATCAGAAAACTTCTGAAGATGGCAAGATTCGGTGCAGTAGTTGAAGTTTGAGGTGTAGATGGTGAAGAGAAAGGGAGACAGGACAGTCCCCTGTGGAGCCACAGTACTGCTGACCACTCTGTCTGACACACAGTGTTGCAAGCGCACGTACTGTGGTCTGCCAGTCAGGTAATCAATAATCCATGACACCAGGGAAGCATCCACCTGCATCACTGTCAGCTTCTCACCCAGCAGAGCAGGGCAGATGGTGTTGAACGCACTGGAGAAGTGAAAAAACATGATCCTCACAGCGCTCGCCGGCTTGTCCAGTACCAAGTACCAGGTAATGCCTTTGGCCTCGTGAACACCCCAGCTGCTTTCCAAACCCTTATAAATTATGTGCTCCGGAATACTCTCCATAAGATAGCTTAATCTTCTGTATATCCATGGAGGAGCACGTCCCTCACGTCAGGGACATTTTAAATAGGCGACTAAACCATGGACTTTATGTCAAGTTGGAAAGGTATGAGTTTCATGTGACGATTGTTTCATTTCTGTGTTTCACCATCTCTAATGGTAATCTTGAGATGCACCCTACCAAGACCCAGGCAGTCAGAGATTGGCCACCACCGCCTGATATCAAACAGGTCCAACAATTCCAGAAGTTCACCAGGAACCCCAGCTCAGTGGCAGCTCTCCTGACAGCCCTAACTAGGAAATCCATGGGCCCTTTTGTCTGAACTACTGGAGAGGAGGCTGCTTTTGAGGAACTTAAACAAGTTTACTACAGCTCCCATCTTGGTTTCTCCTAGCTGGACCTTCCCTTCATTGTGGAGATAAATGCTTCAGACATCAGAGTAGGTGCCATTTTGTCTCAATGATCATCTTCGGACAGGAAACTGCACCCGTATACCTTCTTCTCCAGACAGCTATCCCTGGCAGAGAGAAGCTATGACGTCGGGAATCGAGAGCTTCTTGTGGTTAAGTTAGCTTTGGAGTAATGGCATCACTGGCTGGAGGGGCCAAGAACTCTTTCATCGTTTGGGCTGAACATAAGAACCTGGCCTATATTCACGAGACCAAGAGGCCGAATTCCAGGCAGGGCAGGTGGTCTTTGTTTTTTAACCGGTTTAATTTCATCCTGACCTATCAGCTGGGGTCTAAGAACCAGAAGCCAGATGCCCTGACCCACCATCTGACAAACCAGAATGAGATGAGCAGCCTACCACCACTTTGCACTAAGCCAGGGTGGTAGCGCCAATTCATTGGGGAATTCACACTCTTGTTTACAAGGCCCAAGAGCAAAGGGAGATCCGTGAGAATGGTCCTCCAGGTCGGCTGATCGTTTCAAGTTCCATCTGGTCCCAGGTACTGCAATGGGGCCATTCATCAAGAATGAATGCACATCCAAGGATTGCCAGAACCCTCGAGCTTATCAAGAGGAGGTACTCATGGCCCAGAATGTCGGGAGAAGTTCAGCAGTACATGTAGGCATGAGAGGTGTGCGCCCAAAACAAGGAGTTCCATACCTGACCTCGAGGGCTCCTCCACTCCCTACCCATTCTGAAGAGTCCTTGGGCATACATCTTCATGGACTTTGTCACAGGTCTCCCACCACCCAAGGGGAAGTTAGTCATCATGGTGGTTGTTGATCAGTTTTCAAAAGGCTGCAAGTTCATTGCTTTGGAGTAGCCACCTTCTGCAGCAGAGATGGCCGAGATTGTCTTGGACCAGGTCTTCAGGGTCCATGGATTTCTGGCGGACATTGTCTTGGATCATGGTCCACAATTCACATCACATTTCTGGAAGGCTTTCTGTAAAATGAAAGGGGCAACGGCAAGTCTTTCCTCTGGGTGTCACCCACAATCCAATGGTCAAATGGAGTGGACCAACCAAGATTTAGAATGCGCACCGAGATGCCTGGCTTCAGAAAGACCTGATGAGTGGTGTGACCTTTTGAAGTGGGCAGAGACTGCCCACAACACCTTACAGTACTCAGTGCATGGGATGTCACTGTTCGAGTGCCAGTTTGGTTATCCATCGCTTCTCTTTCCAGAACAAGAAGCTGAGGTTGTGGTCCCTGCAGCAGAAGGTCTTGTTCAAAACTGCAGGGAGAAATGGATGCGGGCAAGAGTGATTTTGCTGGTCTCTACCCAGAGGGAGGAGGCTAAGGAAAACAGAAGGTGAAGCCTGAGTCTGGCTTTACAGCCTGGGCAACATGTCTGGCTGTCCTCTCATGATTTACCTCCCTGAGTGGAATCTAAAAAGTTGGCGCCCCAGTTCATTGGTCCCTTTAAGATCTTGAGGAAAGTAAACCCAGTTGCTTACACTTTGCAGCTCCTCAAAACCTTATGTATCAACCACACCTTCTACATCTCTAAATTAGAACCTGCCCCTTAGCCCCAGCACTGTCAGCCCCACCACCACCTAGGTCTATCGAGGGAATCAGGTCTTCACGGTGAAAAGTCTTCTGGACTCGTGTACTGTTTGAGGTGTTCAGCAATACCTCGGACTGGGAAGGATTCAGACTGGAGGAAAGGGTCTGGGTGCTGGAAAGAGACATCCTGGACCCAACTCTCATCTACAGTTACCAACACTGTCTCTTCAAGCAACCAGGGCCGTCAGGAGTCGGCCATAGAGGAGGGAGTCCTGATACGAGATGCTCCCAACCTGCTTCTGAGATTTAAATGCTCTAATTCTCTGGAGTACGGATAGCAGACACAGCCTCTTTAAGGGCTTAGGACGTTCCTGTTAATTGATAATCATATTTTGCGTGCCAAGAATTGAGCACTTAAGAAACACCTGAACATAGGTTCAGTGCTCAATCATAAGCCTTACTAGTGTTTTCATCTAGCGTTCTTTTGTGCTCAGTTCTCGATCCAGTACAATACTGTGCCTCAATCCTTGCTTCAGATACTCCAGCATTTGGGTCGAAGCCTTTCTTGTCAAGGACTCTCATTACACAAGTGTGGTCTGACCAGAGGTTTATGGAGTTGTAACATTACCTCGCTGCTCTTAAACTCTGACCAACGCACCATATGCCTTCTAAACCACCGAAACCATTTGCTCTGAAAATTTAATGGCTTTATGCATGTGAACCCCAAGTTCCCTCTGTTCCTCTACACTTTTAAGAATACTGCCGTTAACCTTGTAGTCTGCTTCAAGTTTGACCTTCCCAAGTGAATCACATTTCTCACTCGCTCATCATTTGGCATTGCTCCTGAAAGGATGCAAACATCATCATCAAAAGCACAGCAATAACTTGAAATCCAATCTGCAAAAGTGTGAAGTTAGGAGACGTGGGAAATTTGGTGGCATAAATTTAGAATCGCCCTGCCAGAAGGCAGAGAGTTGCAGTAGATAGAATGTATTCCGCCTGAAGGTTTGTGACTAGTGATGCTATGCAGAGATTTGTTCTGTGACCCCTACTGTCTGTGATTTTTATAACTGACTTACATGAAGATGTTGAAGGTACGTGTTCGTAAGTTTGCAACTGACATATAGGTTAATGGTGTGGTAGAAGGTTGTCAGGGCATTGACAGGATGCAGAGCTGGGCTGAAAAGCAGCATATGAAGTTCAATACAAAAAAATGTGAAGTCATTTGGAAGGTTGAATTTGAACACAGAGTACAAGGTAATGGCAGGATTTTTAGCAGTGTGGACGAACTGAGGTATCCTGGGGTCCATGTCCATAGACCCCTTAAAGTTGCTGCACAAGTTCACTTGGTAGTTAAGAGCCATATGGTAATATTGCAGCTCTATAAATTTCTGGTTGGAGCATGCTTGGACTATTGTGTTCATTTCAGGTTGGCTCATTATAGGAAGGATGTGAATGCTTTAGAAAGGATGCGAGGAGATTTACCAGGATGCTGTCTGAATTAGAGAATATGTCTCATGAATAAAGTTGATCAAGATAGGACTTTTCTCTTTGAGTGAAGGAGAATGAGAGGTGATGATAGAGGTGTGTAAATTGTTAAGAGGTACAGATAGAGTGGACAGACAGGATCCTTTTCCCAAGGAAGCAATGGCTAATATAATAGGACATTGTTTATGGCATTTGGAAGAGTATTGGGGAGGGGGTTATTAGAGGTAGGTTTTGTAGTACAGAAGAGTAGCAAGGCATCTGGAATCCACTGCCAAATTGGTGGTAGAAGGAGATACATTAGGGACATTTAAGAGATTCTTAGGCACATGAATAAAAGAAAAATGGAGTGATATGGTGGAGGGTATGGTAAGACCTTGGAGTAGATTAAAAAGCCAGCACAACATTATGGGCTGAAGGGCCTGTACTCTGCTATATTGGCCTATGCTCTAGGTTCTAAAACTGTTCAATGTTATTTAGCACTGAACAGGGACAGGCAAGATGACAAAGGAAAAAGAAATTAAAGGAATGTAATTAATGAAAGATGAGATCAGAATATTGGTGAAAAATGGTCCTCACCTTGCAGGCCATGAAGAATTAAAATAAGTTTGGATTCAAGTAAGGCAGTAGACATTTCTAGGACTTTTCATAGGCCACAAAATAATAGTTGTAATATTAATCATGACATAAACCAGGAAATTATAGGAGCATATAATAGCAGTATAATAACCAATGGGGACTTTTATATACTTATAGAATGGCAATATAATTTACACGGAGGATAAATTACAGAATAAGTGCAAGATGGCCTCCAATGTTAATATGTTAATGCACCAGCTGAAGCAAAAGTCATATTAAGTTTGATATGTATAAGGGGTTAATTAACTTGTTCTAAAGTGGCTTGTAATGAAGAATGATAATAATATTATTCAATTTTATATACAGTTTGAAAGTTATGTAATTTCCCTTGAATCTTAAATCTAACCAAATGTAGGAGGCGGGGATTGTCTGGTTTTAAGTTTGATGGAGGCCAGCTAATATCTAACATTGGAAGAAATAATGCATACTTCACCAAAAAGTATATTCCTTTAAGGCTCTCAAACCCAACAAGGAAAGTGGTTCACTCATAGCTGACAGGAGAAATTGATGACAGTGTTCAATCTAAGGAAGAAAATTATGAAGTTGCCAGAAGTAGCAGAGTTCAACTCACCCATTCATTGTTGGCTCTTTGCCAGCATATCATTAAACCCACTGATTTTGGTGCTGCATTTTGATGGATCATGGCAAGACAGAGCAAGGACTCAGTGGTGAACGAGCCTTTAGGGCTGCACTGCTGTGCTTATGGCCCAGAAAATCCCAACACCCTTTAACAGAAGCATAAGGCTGGGGGTAGAGCTGAGTCTCCTGTCATAATCTGTCCAGTCAAGGAACAACTTCAAAGAAATAGGTATAAAGTATTACAGCTATTTAAACTATTAATTTTTTTAATGTTTCTGAATTTAATTAAAACACAAGCAATTAAAAAGTTAAAATGAAGTTACTTTCCTGACTTGTTCTACAGGATCAACAACCTCCATTCAGAAGAATGGAGATTACAATCCTCTATCAGGTCCGACTGAAGTACAATGGGAGCAATAGATTCCACAGAAATTACTGACAAATCAGTGCAATCATAGTCTATATGTGGCAGATGTACCACATTCTGTTACTCAGTATATCCCAGACATAAACTAGCCCAGCAATAGTCTTGAATTTTCTTACCTGGAACAGCTAGATGCTGGCAGTTCCTTTTGAAAATATTAGAACATCCAATTGGATTCAGTACAGTTTGTCCAGAAAAATAGTTTTTTAAATATCTTATTTTCACACTACTGTTTTTTATTGAGGTTTAGTTGCTGCTTTTGAATCTTTGGTTGTACATTGTTCAACCACATTCTTTATTATCTGCTTGTAATGGTTCTTTTCTCAGATTCAAAATCTTCTGAATTTCTGACCATCATTAGATCTGTAGATGATTAACTGAGAAAAAGCAATTTTCACCTCAATAGCATTTGCTTCTTTACAAGCAGGTATACCTTTCCAACAGACAATGTGATTATTTTGTGGCTGCCATCTCCCAACTATTCCCCATTTGCATCCTTACCAAGAGGAAAATTTTACACCTTTAGAAGAAGAAGAAGAAAGCCCTTAACTCTGAGTGGAATCATCGGGACGCTGTCGTGATGGCGTTTTTTTTAGCAAGCTTTCTTGTGTTTATGAGGTGGAGTTGCTAGCTCGACGCTAGCTCATGGATGGAAAGCGTGCAAGGGAGCCGGCCGGATTTGAACTGGGAACATTCGCTCCGAAGTCCGGCACTGATGCCACTATGCCACCAGCCGGCAACGCCTTTAAAGTAAAAGCATACTAAGGAGAAAGTAATTTGGTATAGACTGAAAAAAATAATTTATTCTTTCCAACACAGAACATTTTCCCTTTTCTGTTCTACCTTTATATCAATTAAACTATCAACTTTATCACATTTATTAATATATATCCCTTTAGTTTCTCTGTGACTGTTGTGCTTAATATTATTTACTCTGCTAGTATTTTCAAGGTGCATATCAGTGTGACCAACCGCTTACCATTTCTCACCACATTCAAAATAACATAATTTTAACTGGTTTTCTGTTCAGTATGCTCTAGCAAAATTATATGACCTAACATTTAAAAAAAGCCTCCATTTGCAACTATATAATTTCTAAAGGTTTGATATATTTAATTGTAGATTCTAACTTGTGTTCCACTGGCTGTTCATTGTTTTCGTGGTTTGCTGTTTCCATCTGTGACCCAAATCCCCAGAGATGCTCCCCACTATACACAAAGCATTGATAAATGTGAAATATGGTCTTTTATACCTTGGTTTGTTTTTTTTCATATCTAAGTTTTTAAAGTAATTTACAGAATTACCATTTTTCTTGAATTCACTCCTAACGCCATGATTTGACTATTTGAGGACATTTTCTGGAATTTGAAATTTACATTGGCCTGATTTCTGTGTGCTAAGATTTGTTAAGGAAGTTTTAAAACAATGCATAATGGATGGTCACTGCAATAGCATGTACAGTACACAAATCGCATTTAACAAACTAAACATCACTTCATATAAATAGCAAAGAGTGGGATATAATGGGACAAATGGAATAAGAACAATGACAAGGAAATTCATAATTTGTAGATAAAGACTTACAAGTCCCAGTTCGTACTTGAACACCATGGCAGGTTGGCAGGTGCAAAAGTCACTTGAGGGCTAAGGAAGGATTGAAGGGTTTCAACCCTGAAAATAAGAATACTCTGGACAGTCCTTCACACCTTTGAACCTCAGATCTTTTTTGTATGTAATGGCAGGCACCATTAAAGAACTGCTTATTGACAATTGTTAACAAATGGCATGTTTGAAAAACTTTGTTGATGACCAAGGATGCCACTGACACAGCAATTGACTGCTGACTTTTATAAGCAGGATATACCTGTCTAATTTTCCACTTGGTGAAGTTGTTATCAGTGCTGTAATTTTCTTTGTTCGTACATGACATGAATGTCCCCGAGCTGTTTTGAAGTCTGAATCAATCAAATGATTTTTGTGGACCAGTTCATAGAAGTACTTAATGGTCAACAAAACTGTTGTGAATTTGAAATCATACAGAAGCTGTTGTGGCCAAGGGCAACCAATTAACTTTCTTGAAATTTTTTATAGTCACCATTATGGCAGCAGGTTTTTATTCCAGATTTATTAACAGCTGGCTGGACCAAAATTATGCAGGTTCTGTGAGATTTAACATTAATCTACCTGTTATTTTACAAATAACATTATTCTGTTTATTTCAAGTGCATAAGTACCTGAAGTAAAATAGTGGTCAGGACAATGTTGTATCATGTGCTAACTGATTATCTGCATATCACAAAGAGCCATTTCTAGGTCATGGGGAGAAGATGATTGGTAGTGTGGACAAAAAGGAGATGAACAGAAAACAGAAATTGATTAAAACATTAATATGTAGGGAAACTACAGAAAGACAAATACAAGATTAATGGCAAAATAAAATGAAAAATTAGCAATGTACATTGACCAGAGGAACATTGGATTGTACAAAAGAAAAGCTTTGGTTGTTCCATCCATCATCTGTTATGAATACAAATACTGCTCCAGTTATATGCCAACAAACACACTGGCTCCATGAATACCATTGTGTATGCTAATTTATGCACACAAGAGTTTCATGAATGTATATTGAACAAGTTGTGGTGGATATTGGAAATATATTCTCTCCATGCAGTTTTCATTCATTTCGATCTCTCCTGTCTGGTGGTTTTAAGAAAGGATTAATTGGTTCGTATTCAAGTTTCATTTTATTTCTTGCAGTTGAAAATCCATGTCATGTTTCTAATAAAATTATGTCCAGGATTTTGCATTTTATTTAATTTCTTTAAGTAATTATCTGAGATATTTTGCGCTAATCTACTTCCTTTTCAAACATATGTTCATGTTTAATGTCAATTACAGGTTTTCCTCCATTGCTGATTAAGATAAGTGTTTGTTGGTGAGAAGATTAGACCGTCCTTGAGCTGTGCATCAGGTTCAAAATGTTCTGGGAGTTAGGCTGAGGGAATAAGCCAATAGGCATGCTATCTCAAGTTTTCAACAGTACCTTCAAGAGCCAGCTGTGGAATTATCTTAATATTTCTGTGGTTCTTAATCTATTAGACTCTACGGACAGTGTACAGATGCACTGCAATCAATTTCACATTCACTATTTAAAAGAAGATTTTAAAAGGCACTCATTTTAATTCTACTTCCTATTTGCATTCCTGTATGTTGGTCCATGGGAGAGAGTTTGAACTGAGCTAATAAAAAGAGGGAGGTGTAAGCAGGGTGACCATTGTGGGAGTGGGCTGGTGTTAGAGTGGTCAGACTTTGGTACAACATACTTTGGTGAGAACAAATGGAGGCTAAGAGTGCTGAGTTATTTTAAGTTAATCAGTTAACTGTAGAACTTAAGTTTAAGAATTTAGAGCCTAAAGTAATACAAGTGTAGGTAGGATGGTAGTTAAGAATATAGAATGCTCCTCCAGCAAGATGTGGAATTGCAGGCTACCTAACAGTCTTACTGATGACTATATCTGCAGGACATACACCCAACTTCAGCTCCTGACTGGTTAAGGAACTGTAGCTGGATCTCCTCAGGACAATATGTGAGGTTGAAAACCTCATAGATGAGACCTTTATTGAGGCGGTCACATGCAGAGTGCAGGATTCAAATAATAGATGGGTGACCACAAGGAGAAGTAAGCAGAATAAGCAGGTAGTGCAGGGTTTTCCTTTGGCTATTCCCCTCAGCAATAAATATACCCCTTTGGATTCTGCTGGTGTGTATGACCTATCAGAGACAAACAGCAGCAGCAAGGCTAGTGGCACTGTGGCCAGCTCTGAAGCTGAGAGGGGAAAGGTCAAGTCAAGTAGAACAACAGAGATAGGAGACGGGACAGGAGATTTTGTGGCTGCAGAAGGGATGCTGGGATGATTTGTTACTCCTGGGTGCTAAGTTCTCTCAGAGCAACTGCAGAATATTCTTCAGAGGGGAGGGTGATGTGGTGAGCAGCCAGAGGTCATGGTAGAAAAGGGAAAGATAATCTGCATCAAAGAAGCTCAAGAGCAGGATGTACAAGGTAGTAATGATTGGATTACTCCCAGTGCCATGTGCTATTCAGGGCAGGGATAGGATGATAGTATGGTTGAATGAGGAACCAGTGCAGGGGGCAAGGTTTTGGGTTCTTGGATCATTGGAAACTTTTCTGGGGCAGGGATGACCTGTACGAAAGGGAAGAGTTGCATCTAAACTGGAGGGGAACCAATATCCTGTCTGGGAGGTTTGTGAGTGCTACTTGGGAGGGTTTAATCTAGTTTGACAGGGAGATAGGAACCAAAGAACCAGCTCAAAAATTAGGGGTATGAAGAGGAAGGTAGATGTCAGGACCAGTTAAAACAGGCAGGAGCAAAGTAATAGGTACAATGGGACAAATAGTTACAAGTGAGTGTATTTTAATGCTAGGAGTATTATGGGTAAAGGTGATGAAATTAGAGCCTGGATCAGTACATGGAATTATGATGTTTTGGCCACTACAGAGACTTGAATGACAGTGGGACAGGAATAAGTGCTTAATATAGCAGGATTTTGATGCTGCAGTAAAGATAGAGAGTGAAGTAAAATGGTGGAGTGTTGCACTACTAATCAAGAACAATATCACAGCAGAGCACAGTGGGACATAATAGAGGACTTGTCCACTGAGTCTATATGGGTAGGACTCAAAAATAAGAAGGATGCAATCACTTTGATGGTATTATACTACAACAGCCACTGGGACATTGAGGAACAGATATGTAGGCAGATTAAGGAAAGGTATAAAAACAGTAGGGTTGTTATCATGGGGGACTTCAACTTCCCTAAGATAAACTGGGACCTTTTGAGTGCAAGAGGTTTAAATGGGCAGAAATTGTTAGGTGCATCAAGGAGAGTTTCTTAAGTCAGTATGTAGATAGTGCAACATGAGGAGGGTTAGTACTGGACCTGTTGTTGGGTAACCTTGTTGACTGTTGACTGACCTTTCAGTGGGTGACCAGTGACCACTATTCCTTATCTTTTAAGATAGCTGTAGAAAACAATAAATATGGACCTTGCAGGAGGGTATTAAACTGGAGCAGGGCAAAGTACATGAGCATTAGGCAGGAACTAGGGAGAGTTAATGAGAACAGATGTTTTTGGGCAAGTCCACATCTGACATGTGGAGGATGTTTGAAGACCAACTGGACAGAGTACAAGACAGGAATGTTCTAGAAAGGACAAGGATGGCAAGGTCAGAGAATTTTGGATGTTGAAGGAGATGATGAATTTAGTCAAGAACAAAAAGGAAAATTATGTAAAGATTAAGAAGTTAGAATTAAACAGAGTCTTGGAGAATTATAAAGAGGCCATAAAGAACTCTAGAAGTGAATTAGGAAAGACAGACATGACCATGAAAAGCCCCTTACCAGTGGGATTAAAGAGAATCCCAAGGCATTCTATACATTCATCAAGTGTAAGAGGACAATTAAGGAGAAGGTGGAACCACTCAAAGATAAAGGGGGGGGGGGGCATCATTTTTTTTCGATGCGGAGATAGAAGGTAGTATTGGGTTCCTTAAAGAGCATTAATTGGGATGTCCCCAAGGTCTGATGGGATATACCCCAGGTTTTTGAGAGAGTCAAAAGATGAGATTGTTTGGACCTTGATCAATATTTTTGTGTCCACTCAAGCCACAGGCAAGGCCCCAAAGGACTGGCAAGCAGCTGATGTTGTTCCATTATTCAAGAAGGAAACAAAAGATAATCCTGGGAACTACAGACTGGTGAATCTCAGATCAGTGGTAGGAAAGTTACTTGACAGAATCGTTAGGGATTTGATTTATGAACATTTGGAAAACAATGAGGATCTAACCTGGTCCCAACATATCAATGTAGTTATAAAGAAGGCAAGACAGCAGCTATACTTTATTAAGTGTTTGAAGAGATTTGGCATGTCACCAAATACACTCAAGAACTTCTATAGTTGTACCATGGAGAGCATTCTGACAGGCTGCGTCACTGTCTGGTGGGGAGAGGCTACTGCACAGGACCGAAAGAAGCTTCAGAAGGTTGTAAATCTAGTCAGCTCCATCTTGGGTACTAGTCTACAAGGTACCCAGGACATCTTTAGGGAGCAGTGTCTCAGAAAGGCAGTATCCATTATTAAGGACCTCCAGCACCCAGGGCATGCCCTCTTCTTATCGTTATCACCAGGTAGGAAATACAGAAGCCTGAAGGCACACACTTAGTGATTCAGGAACAGCTTCTTCCCCTCTATCACCTGATTCCTAAATGGACATTGAATCTTTGGACACTACCTCACTTTTTTTTTAATATACAGTATTTCTGTTTTCTTTTTTGTAATTTATTCAATGTACATAATTGATTTACTTATTTATTTTTATTTTAAAAGTTATATTTATTATTATATTTTCTCTCTGCTAGATTATGTATTGCATTGAACTGCTGCTGCTAAGTTAACATATTTCATGTCACATGCCAGTGATAATAAACCTGATTTTGATTCTGATTCCTTCTGTCAGTGGACTTTCTCATTTTCCATTCTCTGTGCAAACACATCTCTCTGCAATGTTGTGACTGTCCTTGTAGTTATCATTAGCAGTGAAATACATGCCATTACTCTCATTCATATGTCTCCTCTTGTGCTGTTCTTGCAAGAGAATTTTGCAAGGAAAGACAGAGAACTGGAGGAGGCCTGTGGAGGACAAAATCCCAGAAATAAACAATGGGACAGAACAAATAGCATCAGTGCTGGGGGAGATCAGCTACCTAGTGCTAGAGCTCTTATCTCATGCAGCTGTCTTGCATGCAATGCCCGCTCACATGCAAACAAACAAAATAAAGGTGCAAAATGATCATTAATTTTGACTGTTCAATGACTTATACATTGCAAATAGGCAAGAACAACTGATGACAGCAGTGCAAAGTCTGTGTCAAAAGTTTAGGCCTGTCCCATCCTCATTCAGCTGGACAAAGCTGCTGCATCACAAAGGCCATGGATACATAATTTTTCTGGAGCAGCAACCAATAATCTACAAAGGGATGTAAACTTAGCCAGCTCTATCATGGGCACTAGCCTTCCCACCATTGAAGAGCTGAAAAGGTAGTGCCAATAAAGGACGACTTGCTGTGTGCAGCTCTGCTGGGAATATTCCCATTCAGGATTACTGCTATGCATTTAGTATGTCAATAATATTTGAGTAATTTAGTATATATCATTCCTCTTCATTTAAATAATTAATTACACGTTATATGTAAAAAATACTTTAATTGCATACGTCATCCCGCCTGCACGTGATATGTGTGCGCCTCGCTTAAGGTAAGCAAGTAGAGTCCCATTTCAGGATCCTGTGTCTTCATTTGAGTTACTTTAATGTTTTGAAGTTAGAAAACATAATACCCTTCCACTCATATGTTTTCCAGATTGTGATATGTGCTTAAAGTAAAGACAAAGTTACACCCACATTCTTCAGACTCATTTGAATTAGTGTAATGCTTTGAAATTACAAAACATAGCATTGGCAATGAGGTACTTTTAAATGATTCCAGATGTTAAAGTGCAGTAAGATGTTCGAAATGAAATAAAACACAGTGCAGAGCAGTTGAGTTATAAAATGCATGTGTTCCTTGGAAGGGAAGACGCAGTCGAGTTTTTAAGAAAGGCCATAAATAGAAGAATTCAGAGCTCAAAAAGAATGAGTACTGGGTGATAATAATTACTTTTAAAAAATCAGAAATAGCTGAATATTGCATAAAAATTGATGATTTTGATTACATTATGGCTAATTTGCTCATGTATACTGAGCTATTGGAACTGGATGATGCTACAGCAGACTCCATGTTGAACACCATGAACTGTTCCTCAACCATAGAAGTATTGGTGCCAACCTCCGTGCCTCTGGTTGGAAAGCATATTGGACCAAGGAAGGACAATGCTGCTCAGAGGAATCATGAAAGTGACCAAAACACTGATCCACCTCCAACAGTTTTTGTAGGCAACATATCTGAGAAAGCTTCTGAAATGTTAATCAGGCAGTTACTTGCAAAATGTGGTTTGGTTTTAAGCCAGTAGGGAACTCCAGGAAAGTTGCAAACATTCAGAATTTGTGAGTATAAAGAACCAGAATCTGCTCGGTGTGCATTGAGGTTATTGCATTAACTTCAAGAGAGTGACGAAAAGCTGCTTATAGAAGTAGATGCAAAGACCAAAGCCCAGCTGGATGAATGGAAGGTCAAAAAGAAAGGAGGCAATGGAGGTACGAAAACAGGATTATGGATGAGAAGACCAAGAGAGGAGATCAGATCATAACGGGAGCAATAGAAGGATTAATATGGGAATACTCCAATGAACTAAATGCACCTTTTCAAGATCAAGATGCACAAAGTAGAAGAAAAAGGATGAAGAAGAAAGGTGGCTACTGTTATCAGTACCATTTCATGCAGTCTCAGAGTCAACTCCAAAAACCACCACAAAGGAAACCTCAGAACCTGAGATTGTTTCACAGCCACAAGCCTTACCTGCCAAACAGAGCGATTCTCCCTTGTTATCCTACAAGAGTAAGAAATCCTCCAGAGCAATTAAATCTTTAAGCCTGAAAGGGACATTTTAAAATTTACTATGCTGTGCATGTCTGTATATAGTAGTTGTGTTATATGGTATACTGAGTATATAGTTGAGATGCATTCTATATTGAATTGGTTCATGGCTAAGCAGGGAGGTGTTGTATATTTAATATTTCAATAATATTGGCATGATATTGTTTAATTAAGCATTCTTGTTCATTTAAATAATTACAGGTTATATGTAAAAATATGTTAATTGCATACATCATCACGCTACCATATGATACGTGTGCACCTTGCTTAAAGTAAAGATGAAGTTATACCCTTATGTCCAGACTCCTGTATTTTCCTTTAATCTAATTTGTTTAATGTTTTGAAGTTACAAAACATAACAACTACTACAGCTGAAGTTCACAGTACTTCAGTTAGCATAGGTACTTTAGTAAACAACATTGTTTTAAGACATTTCAACTTCTATCAATACTCAAAATCAGTGAATCCCAGACTGCAGATTCAGGCTTGAGTACAGTTTCCCTTGAAGAAATAGGAAGTGAGGGAAGTGTGTTGGGCTGCAAGTAAGGTGGATACACAGAGGCTTTAGACCCCCACTCCTGAGTATCCTTCTGGTGAATGTACAGTCTCTGGAAGATAAACCTGAAGATTCAGAACAAGAGTGCTGTACCAGAGGGTCATCAGGGACCGTTGTACACTTTGCTTCATGGAAACATGGCTATCTCTTGCTATTTTAGACACAGCACTACAACTTGATGAC
The DNA here is from genome assembly GCF_030144855.1 of Hypanus sabinus. Lineage (NCBI taxonomy): Eukaryota > Metazoa > Chordata > Chondrichthyes > Myliobatiformes > Dasyatidae > Hypanus > Hypanus sabinus. The sequence goes on along the minus strand of NC_082711.1, from coordinate 57,140,298 downwards.
TTCACCATTCACTATAAAGAGAGGGCAGCTCAGTCTTTTAAAGACAGACGAGGTGAAGTATGCCTTATAATTAATACACCATGGCGCACAATCATGGCAGTTCATGTCAGGATTACACTGGAGGATCTGACCTCTGTAACAGGCATGAAACAGCATACTCTGATGCTTTCTCTACCATTTTGGGGTTTTCAACTGGGTCAGCTTGAAGAAGTCTCTGAACAGCTACCACTAACATATCACCTGTGGAGCTCGAAGAGCCAACACACTCAAAAACTGTATACCACCATCAAGAATATTTACTATGCCAATCTGTGCCCACACTTTGGGAAGTCTCATCACTTGGCTATACGTCTACTCTCAATGTATTGGCAAAGACTAAGACCACAACACCAGTGGTGAGGATCTTAATTGAAGGAGGTGAAGAAGCACATACAGGACTGCTTTGAATCAGTGAAATGGATGATGTTCTGGGATTCATCTTCGATTTTGAATGAATACGCCACTGCTGTCACTGATTTCATTAAAACCTGTGTGAATGAGCGTGTGCCTTTGAGAACATACCGCACATACCCAAATCAATGAATTAGGAGATTCATAATCTGTCGATGGCTAGATATGTGGTATTGAGGACCAGTGATCAAGAATTATGTATACAAGAAGTCAAGGTATGACCTACGGAAGACTATCTTAAGAGGGAAAAAACAATTTTGAGTGAGGTTACAGACAAAATCGAATGCACATCAGCTGTGGCAGGATTTGCTTCCTAAAACATGAAACTTAACATCATGAATGCAATGTTGCCTTACTTTCAGATAAGCTCAACACCTCCAATGCATGCTTTGAAAGAGAGGAAAGGACACCTCTGTGGGAATCCCTACTGTATCCAGCGAGTCTGTGATCTCTGTCTTGGAGGCCAATGTGAGAATATCATCCAAGAGGGCATACCTGGCAGGACTCTGAAAGCCCGTGCCAATCAACTGGCAGTAGTGTTGAAGGACATCTTCAATCTCTTACTCCTGTTGTTGGTGGTTCCCATCTGCTTCAAAGGAGCAACAATCATACCAGTGTTCAAGAAGAGCAGGCTGAGCTGTCTCAATGTCATTCATATTTACTGTGATGAAATGCTTTGAGAGGCTAGTCATGGCTAGAATCAACTCCAACTAAGCAAGGATCTGGACCCACTGAAATCTGCCTATCGCCACAGTCGGTCCACAGCAAGTGCAATCTCACTGGCTCTCTATTCAGCCTTGGATCACCCAGACAATAGTAAAACATAAGTCAGCCTGCTCTTTGTTGATTACAGCTCAGCATTTAACACAATCAGTTCTACTGAACAAGCTCCAAAACCTGGACCTGTAGCTCCTTCTGCAACTGGATCCTTGACTTCCTCACCAGTAGACTGCAGTCTGTGCAGATCCGAAATAAACATCTCCTCCTTGCCAACAATCAACAATGCCACTCCTCAAGGGTTCCCTGCTTAGTCCACTGCTCTAATTTCTCTAAATGCATGACTGTGAGTCCAGGCACAGCTCAAACACAACCTGTAAATTTGCCAACTACACAACTATAGCTAGCAGAATTTCAGATGGTGTGGAAGAGGTGTATGGGAGAGAGATAGGTCAGCTGGTTGTGTGGGGTCTCAACAACAACCTTACACTCAATGTCAGTAAGAACAAAGAACTGATGTTGACTTCAGGAAGGGGAAGTTGATGGACCAAGAACCAGTCTTCATTGAGGAGTCAGTAGTAGAAAGTGTGAGCGGTTTTAAGCTGCACTGCATAAATATCTCTGAAGATCTATCCTGGGCCATATATATTGATGCATTTATAAATAAGGCACCACAATGGCTATACTTCATCTGTAGTTAGAAGATTGTTGGTACAGTATGTCTCCAAGGACACTAGCAAATTTCTACAGTGCTACCTTGCAGAACAATCTAACTGGATACATCACCATCTGGTATAGAGGGATCAATGCACAGGATTGGAAAAGCTGAGGAAAGTTGCAAATTCGGATAGCTCCATCATGGGCATTAGCCTCCCCAGCATCCAGTACACCTTCAAAAGGTAATGACTCAAAAAGTCGGCATCCATCGTTAAGGACACCCATCACCCGGGAAATGCCCTCTTCTCATTGCTACCAACAAGGAGGTGGTATAGGAGCCTGAAAACACACATTCAACATTTCAGCAGCAGTTTCTTCCCCATCTGCCATCGGATTTCTGAATGGACAACAAACCCAAGAACATTTCCTCAGTATTTTTCCCTCTCTTTTTTCACTTCTTATTTAATGCATTTTTTACATAAGACCAAAAGATATAGGAGCAGAATTGGGCCATTTAGCCCATTGTGTCTGTTCCACCATGTCATCAAGGCTGGTCCATTTTTCCTCTCAACTCCAATCTCCTGTTTCTCCTCCCCCCATACCTCTTCATGCCTGACCAATCAAGAATCCATCAATCCCTGCCTTAAATATATGTAAAAACCTGGCCTCCACACCTGCTTGTGGCAACAAATTCCACAGATTCACCACTCACTGGCTAAAAAATTCCTCCTCAACATTCTAAATGGACATCCCTCCATTCTGAAGTTGTGTGCTCTTGTCCAAGGCTCCCACATGATTAGAAACATCCTCTCCACATCCACTCTATCAAGGCCTTTCAGTATTCGATAAGTTTCAATTAGGTCATCCCTCATTCTTCTGAATTCCAGTGAACACAGATCCAGAGCCATCAAACTCCTTTGCTATAACAAGTCATTCAAACCTGGAATCATTTTCATGAACCCCCTTTGAACCCTCTCCAGCTTCAGCACATTGTTTTCTAAGATAAGGGCCAAAAACTGCTCACAATACTCCAAGTGAGGCCTCACCAGTGCTTTATAAAGCCTCAGCATCACATCCTTGCTTTTATATTCTAGTCCTCTTGAAATGAATGCTAACATTGCATTTGCCTTCCTCACCACGGACTCAAACTCTCAAATTGCAAATTAACATCAGGAAATACTGCACAAGCACTTCCAAATCCCTTTGTGCCTCAGTTTCTAATATTTTCTTTCCATTTAGAAAATAGCCAATTATTTCATTCCTTCTACCTGAGTGCATGACCATACACTTTTCAACACTGTATTCTATCTGCCACTTCTTTGCCCATTCTCCTGATCTGTCTGTCCTTCTGCAGCTTCTCTACTTCTTCAAAAATACCTACCCCTCCACCTATCTTGTATTGCCTGTAAACTTTGCAGCAAAGTCATCAATTCAGTTATCCAAATTATTAACATATAATGTAAAAGAATTGGTCCCAACACAGACCACTGTGGAACACCTCTAATCTCTGGCAGCTGGCCAGAAAAGACTCCCTATATTCTCACTCTTTGTCTCCTGCCAGTCAGCCACTGATTTATCCATGCTAGAACCTTCCCTGTAACACCACATAGATTCTCATGTGGCACATTGTCAAAGGCCTTCTGAAAATCCAAAGAACCAACATCAACTGATTCTTCTTTGTCTACTCTGCTTGTTATTTCTTTAAAGAATTCCAGAAGATTGTCAGGCAAGATTTTCCCTTGAGTAAACCATGCTGACTACGGTGTATTTTATCATTTCCTCCAAATACCCCAAAACCACATCTTTAACAATCAGCTCCAATATCTTCCCAACCACTGAATCAGATTAACTGGCTTATGAAAGTTTTCTTTCTTCTGCCTCTCTCCCTTCTGGAAGAGTAGAGTGACATTTGCAATTTTCCAGTTTTCTGGAACCATTCCAGAATCTAGTGATTAGGGAGAGATCATTACTAATGCCTTCATAATCTCTTCATCCACCTCTTTTAGAAACCATGGGGTGAACACCATCTGGTCCAGGTTACTTATCCACTTTCAGATCTTATAGTTTCCCAAGAATCTTCTCCCTAGTAATGGTATCTTCACACATTTCATGATGCCTGACAGCTGAAACTTCCACCATACTGCTAGTGGCTTCTACATTGAAGACTGATGCAAAATACTTATTAATTTCTTCTGCCATTTCCTTGTCCCCATTACTACCTCTCCAGCATCATTTTCCAATCCACTCCACAAGAGTCCGAAATCCACTCTTGCCTCTCTGTTACAGAAACGACAGATATTTTTGATGTCCTCTTTAATATTATTAACTGGTTGTATCCCATCTTTACCTTCTTAATGACTTTTTACTTGCTTTCTGTTGATTTTTAAAAGTTTCATAATCCTCTAACTTTCCACTAAGTTTTACTCTATTTTATGCTTTCTCTATGGCTTTTATATTAGCTTTGACTTCCCTTGTTAGCCACAGTTGTGTCATCTTGCCTTTAGAATACTTCTTCCTCTTTGGGATGTATCTATCCTCCTGTGCCTTCCAAATTGCTTCCAGGAAATCCAAGCATTGATGCCCTGCTGTCGTCCCTGCAGTGTTCTTTTCCAATCAATTCTGGCCAATCCCTTTCTTAAGCCTATGTAATTCCTTTTTCTCCACTGTAATACTGATACATCTGATTTTAGTTTTCCTTCTCAAATTTCAGGGTGAATTCAATCATATTATGATCACTTTCCCCTAAAGTTTCTTTTACCTTAAGCTCTCTAGTCAATTCCAGTTCATTGCACAATACCCAATCCAGAATATCTGATCTCCTAGCGAGTTCAACCATGAGCTGCTCTAAAAAGCCATCTTTTAGGCCTTCTAGAAATCCCCCCTCTTGGAATCCAGCACCAACCTGATTTTCCCAATTTATCCACATATTGAAATCCCCCATTATTATTGTGACATTTTCTATCACCTGTTGTAATACCTGATTCCGTATACTGCATGCATTCAAATATGCATCCTGTTCGATTTTGTCCAGCTTTTACATTGCAACTCATCCTGTTTCTGAAATGTTGCCCTATCAACAGCTCTTCTTGTAAGGAGGGTCACTACCCATTGCCTTTGTTTGTAAACCAACGATTTCATCTTCAGCATTATCACTCCGGTTCCCATCCCCCTTGCCAAATTAGTTGAAACCCACCCGCACAACTCTAGCCAACCTGCCTACTGACACCTCCCCCCTCGGGTTCAGGTGTAACCTATCCCTTTTGTACAGGTCATACCTCTCCCCAGAAGAGATCCCAATGATCCATAAATCTGAACCTTTGCCTCCTGCACCAGTTTGTCAGCCATACATTCACCTGACAAATCATTTTATTCTTACCCTCACTGGCAAGTGGCACAGGCAGCAATCCAGAGATTACTACCCTGGAGGTCTTGTTTCTCAGCTTTCTACATATATACTTCTTACTGTAATTAATAGTTTTTAAAAACTATTACATATTGCAATGTACTGCTCCTGCAAAACAAATTTCACAACAAACGCCAGTGATATTAAACCTGATTCTGATTCCAATTCTTCAAAAGGTGATGCCTCCAAAAGGCAACATCCATCGTTAAGCACCCACACCACCCAGGACATGCCCTCGTCTCATTACTACCATCAGGGAGGAGGTACAGGAGCCTGAAGGCACACATTCAGTGTTTTAGGAACAGCTCCTTTCCCTCTGTCCGTAGATTTCTGAATGGACAATTAATCCATGGGCACTACCTCATTATTTTTTGCTCTATTTTTCCACCAGTTATTTAACTTTTAAAACATATTTCATATAGATATATATGAAATATACACACACACACACACACACACACACACAAAATAGCATATTCTATATATTGCACTGTACTACTACCACAAAACAACAAATTTTACTGCATGTGTCAGTGATAATAAACTTAATTTTGATTCTAAGTAATATGTAATACGTTGGCAGATATCCCAGGCACATTGTGCATGCTTGGAGAGTATTCGGACATGTCAGAAATGCGCAGCATCTGTTTTATTTAGCTTGTGTGGTAGATATAGTCCCTGTGAGCTGGACTTTTTTGCTGTCCTTTCATCTGCAGGTATTCCACAGAGCCCACCTATTCTTTTTTTTTAATTGGAAGTTCTCCTCAATATGGTCTCATACTACTGAAATGCAAGCAGTGCTCATGATAATGTGGCTATGGAGAGCTACAGTTAAGAAACTGTCTCCATCGCTGCTTGCAAGCTGATTGAGCTAAAATTCCAACAAAACTTTCTCAGGTTTTCAAAACAATGCTCCAAAACAACTTTTGCAAAGAAAGCCTTTTTTAAAAAGTCACTCAAAAAAGCAGCCGTGAGGCAACAATACTTATTGATAGATTTGCTTGCCAAAGCACTTGGGAAATCCAGTGCAGAGAGAGTGTGAGTCCAAGCTACAGTTAATATTGGTCTCAATGAACGATTTACCAGATTGAAATTTTAAAACTGATTCTTCAGGGGGTTTCCTCAGTTACAAGCTATTCTCTCTGTAACTGCAAGTAGTTGCAGTGCTGTGCAGAGGATGAAATTATACATTGATCGGCTAAACAATAATTACTGCTACTAACATCTCTATCAATAATATTTTAAATTGATTGACAGTCTGTCATATATTTATTTCAAAAATCTGTGCTTTTAAAAATGAAAATGCTTCTAGTTGTGAAATTTTTTTTTAATGATATTTCACTTCATCTTATTTCTGGTCTCTGATCTTTATTTCATTTCCTATTAGAAGATTAAAGGTTACCGTAATTAAAATTGTGGTTTTCATTTCCTGATTTGATGTCAATGTGAGGTCTATTTTGGTTCATATTTCTTAAAATGGCTATCTGTGAATGGTTCAAAATCATTAGTCTTCATAAAGCTATCTACCTAGAACAGATGCCTGAAGTAACTTACAATAGGACTGGTGGAACCTATGGCTCAGATATTGTGGACAAGCTTCTTAAGGGCCATTGTTGAGTCAAGAATCTGGGAATTATTTTATATATCGAACACTATTGCTTTAAAGATGCAACACAATGATATATTTGCCAATACCCACCAGGCTTTTATTATATCCTTTGCTAAGGAATTAACCCAATGAAATGATGGCAATAATAGGGCCATCTGATAAAAGCATAAATATTGGTTCAACTGGATCTGTAACTAAGATTAACTGCAATATGTTCAAGCATGGCTTTGACTGAAGCATCCAATTGTAATGCACCCATTCTATTCCAGCAGTTCTGCATATAGTTTCTAGTGGAAGGAATGTACTGTATATATTAGTTTAATACCCAGCTGTGTTCAAGAAAAGAGAAGCATTCGGAGTTTTGTTTATCTGATTATTTTTCAGTAAAGTATCATTGAATTCTTAGATCTCATAGAAGAATATTTACTTGAAATGTTTCATTCTCCACAGATGCTCCCAGATCTGCTGAATAATTCTATCATTTCTGTTTTATTTCGAAAATTAAACTGCCAAATAGATATTTGCTTAGTTGCTTGCTTGCACTGTTGATTATTTGTTTAAAAGGGAGAATTTGCAATGACATACTGTAATGACTTACTGAGAGAAAATGACATTAAGAAGATGTCAATTCTTCATTAGTTGGCCATAAAGGACATTCTGAATTTCTTGCCAAATGATTAGATGTATAGTTAATGACAAGAAGAGTTGTTACTTGTTTTAAGTAAAATTTACCAGAAATTCTCAGCAGCTCAAGCAATATCTGTGGAAATGGAAAAGCAGAGCTATTGTTTCACGCCAATGGGAAATGGAATAAGTAGGAGATACAGAGGTTTTAATTTATTATTATCTATTTATTGAGATGCTGAATGGAATAGGCCCTTCTGGCCCTTCGAGTCGCGTTGCCCTGATTTAATCCCAGCCTAATCACGGGACAACTTACAATGACCAATCAACCTACCAACCTGTACGTCTTTGGTCTGTGGGAGGAAACCAGAGCTCCTGGAGGAAACCACAGAGTCTCCGGGAGAACATACCAACTTCCTACAGCAGTGATGGGAAAAATGCAAATCTGTGAATGGGAGGCTGAGTGGGGAAGGGACGTGTAAAAAGAACAAAAAAAGGTGATAGCACAAGACAAAAGAAGTCTAGAGGAAATTAAAATGCAGAACAATTATCTGAAATCATCAGAGAAATTTTGACGACAAGCTGAAGATTCAGAATAAAGATGTTGGAACTGCTCATTATTTGAAACAACTTTAGTCCCTCAAGTATTATTCATCTTTGTCTTAATAAATAGCAGAACTTTCCTGCACTAGGAAGGTGCAAAGGATGCTTGTGAGATTTTCTTTTAGGATGATTTTTAAAGACAGCAGTGAACAGTGACTGCAACTCTGCCACTTCTGACTCCTTGAGTATATGCATAGAAATCTCAAAACTGCTGTTAGTCACACAGGAAAATGTCAGGGGTCTCAAGTTCCATGGCAAATCCAAACTATTACTCAAGACTTCATGGACACTACACCTTAGAAACATCTTTGCAAATTTGTTATAGCTAATAGTCCCCTTACGACACTCTGTTTTATAGTTCTGTATACCAAAAGTATGGAACTATTGTTTATGTTTGAGGGCAGTTTGCTAACAGCACTTTTTAAAGTGCTGTTATAAACATTTATTGTAAAGGCTACAACATTCATACATGCTTATACTTTCATTTTTCTGGCATCTCTGCAGCAGAGTGCAAGACCGTGAGAGAAAGAGGGAAAGAGTATGTGTTTGGTGTTGAAGGCAGTATACAATGACACAAGAAGATATGAGAAAAGCAGAGATTTAATAACTGTCATCACTATAGCAGAGCATTGAGACTTGGAAAAATGACTCCTCTCAAGCAATGTGAGAATACATGCGAGTAAGTGCATAGGAGATCTTGCAGATCTCTAATGAGGGTTTACCAATTTGATTTTGGGTTATTGGACAGTGAAACAGTAGTTGGTAATTCAGTTGAAGGGCAACTAAAATGGTATATTCATTCACTGGGCTATCTTTTCTTTTTAATATAGTCTGTCTGGCAAGTAATACATCTTAGTGGAAGCAATAAAATAGTCTACTGTATTAAAAGCTCTTTGGTTTACTGAGATATAATTTTTTTTCAGAATAATGAATTACCAGAATGTGTAATTAGAAATGAAATCATTACTCAGACAATCATTATTAGATAATATCACAGCAATGTGATTTTAAATGATGGGTGAATTCTACTTTAAATATAACTTAATGGGGAGAAACTCCATGGAACAATAGATGAGAATTGTATTGTTAGCTAGATGGGAAATCCATGTGTCTAGCAGTGGGAAATCTGTTGGAAGAACTGAGTGGACAAACAAAATCATTTGGCATACCTAAAAATAAAGTGTCAATCTGAAACTCCAACACAGGAGTCCGTTAATGCTGAACATTGGGAACAGCTTTCTAAAGACAAGAACTAAGCATTTCCCTAGTCAATGATTCGGTCAAAGTTTGTAGCCATAACTTATTTCATTTTTTGTCACAGTTAACAAGAGGTGGAAGCTCAATGAAGATATTGTCCTCAATTGTGACAGACTATAGCAAACAAGTCCAAAGAAAACTAATTCCAAAGCTCTGAAAGGATCGTCCATCCTAGGATTCTTCTGAGATTTCAGCAGGAGAAACCAGTTCGCTCCATGTGGTATCAAGAAATATGTGACAAGCTGCTCCAATCAGTTGAAACATTGAAATCTCTCCAGAAGTGTAGAAAAAATATCTTGAACAGTGGTAAGTGGGCCGAGGAACAGCAAAGGGAATTTACTGTGAATAAGTGCAAAGTGTTGCATTTAGGGAAGACAAATTGGGGTGGACATTCTTAGTCAACAGCTCGGCCCTGGGGTCTACTGTTGAACAGCACATTGTTTACCTGTTACTGCTCTTTTGGAGAACTGTGTGGTGAAGGAGAGTTTAGGCACACTGGCTTTTGCCAGTCAGACACTGAGTATAAAAACTGAGATGTTGTGTTATTGGTGAGGCCGCACTTGGGATATTGTGTCCAGGTTTGCTCACCCCACTGTAGGAAAGATGCCATTAAGCTGGAAAGAGAGCAGAATGACTTAAGGGACTGAGTAATGGAGGGAAATTAAGCAGTTTCCTCACTGAAGCATAGGACGATGAGGGATGATCTTACAGAGTTATATAAAATCATGAAGGTCATAGATAGAGTGGAAGTATACAGTCTTTTTTTCCAATGTTGGGAAACAAAGAAATAGAGAGCATTGGTTTAAGTAAAGATTTAATAGGAACCTGAGGGGAAAGTTACTTTACTCAGAGGGTGGTCAGTAAATGGAATGAGCAGACAGAGGAAGTAGTTGAGCCAGGAATATTACCAGCATTTCAAGTGTACTTGGACTGATACATGGATAGAAAAGATATAGGGGGATGAAACATTAATAAGCAAATGGAGATGAGATGGAAGTCTGGGCTGGCATGCATCAGTTGGGCCGAAAGGCCCATTTTTGCACTGTATGAATATATAGCTCTCCGACTCCATTTTCAGTTCCTTTTCCAATTCTTTACAAATGAACCAATCGAAGCAGCAAGGCATGCTTGCCAGTCATGTGTGCGAGTCAGTGGTTAACTGACTTTTGACATTCATTTGGGATTGCATTTCTGATTTCCCATATCATTAAGCAGAACCAGAACAGCCTCATAAATGTTGTGACTAGAAGAGCAACACAAAGACTGAGAATATTCTAAGGAATGGCTCAGCTGATCATCCTTGACTTTAATCACTTCCCTTTTGAAGATTGTGCCTTTAGGTGGTTAGGTCCTTGATGTTCCCTCTGTGAGTGCCTCTGTATATTTTGGTATATTAAATATATCATTTACTGTAAATGTAAATATTGTGATTAAAATTAAAAGTAATGGTAATTCCATTGAATTTAAGAGGTATTTCACTTGGCTGCAGACTTTAGCCTAAATGAAAATAAAATAAAGTCAAATCTATCAAATCTCATGTACTGCCATTGAAAACCTTATATATCAATCTGGAAACCTGTTGTTTCCATCATTTTAGGGAAACAGGAAACAGAAGACTGAGTAACCATTCTTCAGCTCAGTGGAAAGCAGGACCAACATTTCCTGAGTCTTATACAAAAAGTCTTGCTGGCAATTTCACACTGATTCATGGGGCTGAAGTTTATTTCACAAAACTTTTGTAATTTAGGAGAAATCACAGCTCTTCTGAAGTACACTGAACAGGCTGACAACACCTTCAAACTGTGGACACTTTCTCAAGATTCAGCAAGGAATATTTTATCAAAGTAATGATATGGGCCCTATTGATATTGCATCCAATCCCACACTGCAAAATACTAATTATTCTTGTTGTCAGGTATAAAAAGATGAAGATAATTTAAAATCAGGCTTATTCTAATTCATTTTTAATTACCGTAGCTATTACCTCCTGCTAGCCAGGACAGCGCAAGTGGTACTGTATCACAGTGGATTTCAAGAAATCAAACATTAGTATTTCATGGTTATTTAATGTGGCAGAGCAAGCTCTTAACAGGGGAAGAGAATTAATAGTAAACCATTGAGCCAGAGTTGGGTTTCATTGTAGTTCTATTCAAAATCAGATCAATTGAATCACCTAAAATCTTTATTTGTTATATGCCTTAAGTTTTGGAATCAAATAATTATTATTAAAATGTGTGCATTACATCACCATATAGCTTGTGAAAGAATTGGACTTAACTGGAAAGAGCTGGAAGTAATTTGACAATATGCCAATATCTATTTATAGTTGAGATGTGTTAACTTTCAGAGTAACTAGAGACTGGGGCTAAGCTTACTGTTAATTAAGAGACTCATGCAAGAGTTGTCAGTAATTGTTTCCTCCAGAGTTTAAAAGCTTTCGATAAATATCTTCTGACATATCACTCCAGTTAGAGAAATCTCAATTGGGAAGCTGTCTGGATTGTTCTATGCAATCCAGCCACAAGCTAATGATGTTACCCTAATAATTAACATGACTCAGAAATAAATAGAGGATTCCCATGTCTGATCCAAGAGTAACTGTGCAAAAGAAACTGGGGAGGTCCCTATGGCATGTGCTGAGTCAACTGATCTTTGCTAATACTCTAGGTGAGCTGCATCAACTAACTAGATTTAGAAGGAAAGAGCTGACCAAAGTTCCTGCTCCAATTTGAAATTAAGTGATTTTCTCATTAAAGCATATAGGTATAAGTGCTGCCATAACCTCATTTCCTCTCTTCATCACTATAGTAGTACAGAAATGAAAAAGAAATCTTTATTCATAGAGTGCGGAATCATTAGAGTTCCCTATGCTGGAGAGTTATAAAGGTACAGTGTTGATCGTGTTCAACAAAGATCGTTAAATTTCCAAGTAGTTAAGTAATGAAGAGGTGTGTAGGTGGGACAAGAAGATAATATGTTTGATGCAAACAAAGAAGCCAAATCTTGTTGAATGGTGGAGGTTCAAGGAGTCTATGGATCTAACCTCATTCCCACGACTAGCTAACACAGGTTGCATGGAGTCAGATGTGTCACATCATCAGAATTCTGGATATTTTCATTCTTTTACTATAGAAGTGAAATGGCGGTAGAAGATATATTAGACTGCTTTTAATGTGAAGAAAATTTTCACAAATTAAGTTATATAAATTAAAAAGGAAACAGCCATTGAAGTTGCATAGAATGTGTTTCAGCTGGTTGGGGATTTAGTGTACAATCCCTACATAAGTGACTTGTACTTTAAGTACATTTGTACTCAAAGGTCTTAAAGTGGATGAGTCTCTTGGACCAGATGGACTACATCCTAGAGTCCTGTGAGAGGTTGCTAAAGAGATAACAGATGCATTGGTCATGATCTTTCAAGAATCACTTGATTCTGGTATGGTCCCAGAAGACTGGAAGATTGCAAATGTCACTCCAGTCTTTAAGAAGGGAGGAAGGCAAAAGAAAGGAAATTATGGGGCAGTTAGTCTAACATCAATGGCTGGAGAAGTGTTGGAGTCTATTATTAAGGATGAGGTTTCAGGGAACATGGAGACTAATGATAAAATAAGTCAAAGTCAGCATGGTTTCTGTGGAGGGCAATCTTGCTAGACAGATATGTTGGAGTTCTTCAAGGAAGTAGTAAGCAGGGCGCACAAAGGAGAGGTAGTGGAAGTTATTTACTTGGATTTTCAGAAGGCATTTGATAAGATGCCACACGTGAGGCTGCTTAACAGAATAAAATCCTATGAGGAGGAGACATACTGGGATGGGTAGTGGAATGGCTGACAGGCAGGAGACAGTGAGTGGGAGTAAAAGGAGCCTTTTCTGGTTGGCTGCCAGTGACTAGTGGTGTTCCTCAGGGGTCAGTATTGCAACTGCTACTTTTCATATTGTTTGTTAATGATTTGGATAATGGAATTGATGACATTGTGGCAAAATTTGCAGATGATACAAAGATAGGTGGAGGAGTATGTAGTGTTGAGGAAGCAATGCAATTGAAGCAGGACTTAGACAAATTGGAAGAATGGGCAAAAAAGTGCTAAATGGAATATAGTGTTGGGAAATGTACGATAATATATTTTAGTAAAAGGAACAATAGTGCAAACTATTATATAAATGGGAGGAAGTTCAAACATCAGAGGTGATGTGAGACTTAGGAGTACTCGTGCAAGACTCCCAGAAGTTTAATTTACAGGTTGAGGCTGTGGTAAAGAAGGCAAATGCAATATTGGCATTTACTTCAAGGGGAATAGAATATAAAATCAAGGAGATAATGCTGAGGCTTTATAAGACACTTTAAGGCAGAATCTTTGTGAAGGTTGATCTTCAGAGATATTGGTTGCAACTCTCAGTTAACTTGGGTTGTAAAACCTGCCGGATTGTCCTAGAATCACCAAATCACAAATGAGAGTATTCCTAGAAGTAAAGTCACAGGGATTTAAAGGAAGCATAGGATCCTTGGAATTTGCCAGATATTCAGTAAAGACCATTCATACCTTCATGACAACAATGGCCAGTTCTTGGATCCTCATAATGTAGCCCATGGCTCTTCAAGTGTTCAAACACTGGTTTTTAAAAGTGAAAGAAATAATATTTTCATTTTTGATTTTCTTTGAACATTTATGCTTTTTGGTTATAAAAAATATTGGAACTAAGGAGAAGGATTATTTTATTGAAATTGAGAATCATCCATCAAGTTTATGAAGTGCCTGAAAGCAGATAGAGTATACTATATTGGAAATGCTGAGAGACTAGAACATCGCATTTGAAGGCGAGAAACCATGGATTAAATCCTCCAAGAATATACTAACCAAAGTTAGCTATCTTTTCTTTGGTGGGGGAGTAGACAAATTGGGATAAGGGGACGAAGGCATGGGCAGTGCTGACTGATTTGCAAACATGTTAGTTGGTGGAGAGTAGTATGGAATGATGAGTTGGAAAACCGCAACAACTTTAATTTTTATTCCTTGACTTTTCAACTTAATGGTTGGTTTATTTCACACCTTGGCATAGAATTCTACTGCAGAATCAGAATCAGGTTTAATATTACCAACATATCTCATGAGATTAGTAAATTTTGCAGCAGCAGAACAATGCAATCCATGATAAATATAGAAAAAAGCTGAATAACAGTAGTATATTAAATAGTCAAACTAAGGTAAGCAGAGCAAAAAACAGAAACTAAAAGAAGTAGTAAGGTGGTGTTCATGAGTTCAATGTCAATTTAGAAATCAGATAGCATAGGGGTAAGAAGCTGTGAAAAGGATAATAGTAGATAGGTATCCTGTTTTATATTTCTTTTTCATTTTGTTTCCATTAATTTTTGCTGCTAGAAGGGCTTCTGGTTCACTTTATACCTACCAGATGACATGAAAACCATCTGCATTCCTGTTTTAAGCCTGATCTACTCAAATAACAAGAGAGCTGGCTATTAAGACATGAGATGGATCGTCATTCATCCTCATAATGAGCTCCCATCCTTGGCCATTATATGAAGCAGAGGCTGAATAGAAGTCTGGTATTTCCAAACGAACACAAAGAAAATTTATGTCACATTTGCTCTGGTGATGAGATTTTCTGAGCATTCTGCATTCAGTGTTCACAATGTGTTCTCCTCTTCACTGGAGAAACCCATCACAGATTAGCTGATTACATTGTGGAGCACCTGCATCCAGTCCATGGCAGTGACCCTGAGCTTCCAACTGGTTTCACTTTAATTCTCCATCCATCTCATTCCTCCTGTACTGTTACAACAAGGCTTAATGACAGCTTGAAAGATAACACTTCACCTTCTATCCCGGCATGCGTGGACTCAGCATTCATTCTCCAGCTTGAGGTAGCTGGCCTTTATCAGAAACGACTATTTCTGTTGTTCAGCTTTTCTCTCTTCATTAGTATAAACTGATCTGCTGGCTATGCCCTACAGCTCTGCATTTAGCAATACAGAATACAGACAAAGAAAAATTATGTACGTTTAACAATTATATTAACTCAATTGGTCTCATCCTCTTCAAGCTTCATTCTACTCATCTCTACCCATTTCTCTGCTACAGTAGACTAATTTGTTTCCTCTTTCTGTTCAATGCTTCCAACTCTGCTTGGCTAGACTAGGTCCCTGTCTGTTGTGTGTTGGAGAAGGAATGTGAAGAAGTGGTGAGAGAGAGCACGTGGAAATACCCTTGATTTCAACATACCTTTTGAAGCACAGCCGAAGAATCTTGCAGTGCCGTAGCAAACTAACAAATTCATCCCCACCCATCCCACCAGTGTCCCAAATGCTTGCTTGCATGTATGGGCTGTCCGTAAGTTAAATGCCTGTAAGTTGCAAAAGATCTGTATGGATGATGAATCTGGAATTTTTGCAACAGTCCAAGCCTCAAGTACTTCCCCAGTCTTCTCTCAATGAAGCAATCTGCAAATGCATCACAAAAAGAAAGCAGTGTATCTCAGGCACAACGTGCTGGAAGCATGGAGGAGGTCTGGTGAGAAACAAAGGTGAGGTTTTGGATTAGGGGCTCTTCATCAGAACTGCAGGACAAGTGATTATTAGGCTGAAGAGATGGTGAGGGATGGAGAGAGCAAAAGGAATGTTCCTGATATGGTGTTATCAAGATAACCATTCTTCCAAAACAGGCAACTAGAGTCAGAAAAAGGAAATAGAAGCAATTGGAAACAGAGAGCGACATGCATCCCTTGTTTATAACTCAGGAAGTGTTTGCTATAATGAGTGTTATTTACTGGTTCTTCTACTGCACCAGAATCTGGTGCAAATAACCACCCTCCCCTGGTGTTTCTGCAAGAATGCACTAAGCTACAACTCAGTTGTTGCAATGAGCAAACCCAAGTGCAGAACACAGGCACGGAGATTGAACTTGGATGCTTACACGGGCATAAACCTCAAACAGCAAACAGGAGGGATCTTGACACGGACCCCTGATAAGGAGCCTTGACACAGAGCCTTGACGCAGAGAGATGGAGTCTCATAGGTTAACCTTGAATCTGGAGCTAAACTTAGAAGAAATGTTTCCATGCGGTTGGGAAGCGTAGTTATCTTGCAGGAAAAAGACCAACGAACTAGCGACTAGTGATTGTGACACCAGGTTTCTTATACTGCAGTTCTTGATGGAAACCAGGTGTACCATCATCAAAGTGAATTAGAAGCAATTGGGAAATTAACGGTTGGAACCATGGTGAAATCAAAGGAAATTAGGAGCAAGATAGGGAATTAACGATCAGGACCATGACATCAGTGTGAGGGCTGCTGTTGCACGGGCAGGGGTGAGTGGTGTGAGTGCTCTCTGCTGCAATGTGCGGCTCACAGCTGACCAACACGGTGTCTGTGGCCTGGCCTGGCAGCACCTGCTCCAAATGTTGATGGAAGTCTCTTTCATCTCCCCCTCTCTTTGTTTGGAGGGACAGCTTTATAGAAACAAACTTCAGTGGTAGTCTTTGGTGGTCACTGAGCTTAGAATTGACTCTCTGCAGAAAACAGTCTTCCTCTCTAACTTAAGTTGAGACTCAATGTCTGAAGCTTTGGGTTTGAAAGTCTGCAAAACTGGTGGAGGCTGAAGGGCCAGAGGTGGCCTATCCTGTGATTGGAAGACTATCTGTGTATGTGAGTGGTTGGGTGAGGTGGGAGAAAAAATGGTCAGAAGGAGAATTCCACACAGACAGCACCTTGGATCGGGATTGAACCTGGAATCTCTGCTACTCTAAGGCAGTGAATTTATTAGCTGCACCATTGTGCCACGTTATTTGGCACTGTACTGTGTAACTGCAGTGTTCTAGCGCGTGGCTTGCAGTTTGACGGTGCTTTCTGTCAATGATATCCCCCTAAACTTGTCAAAGTGAGTGTCTTGAATCATTATCAAATAGTCTGTAGCTGTATCAATGTGCTGGATGCCTGCCAACACCTTTACTTCCATGTATTTGTTTTCTGGCATCACTGGGTAATCCTAGTTACGCATTATCTGAATGAACTGTTGAACACAAAGCCTTCTTGAACAGATACAGGTTCCTACTGAGAATACTTGACTCAATGCCATTGCACACCCAGCATCATGCCAGCCATCAATACACACTCTTCCCTCCACCCTGCCACTCTTCTATTTCAGAAGTTTGTCTTGCTCCTTACACCTGATAATTACTCATGCTCTTTTCCAAGGGAAATGCTTTCTGGGAGGGCAGGATATTGTCTTTAGAAGCTTATCATAATTCTTGCTGAAAACTTCGAAGAGCTCTGAAAAGTACCAATCACTTATAAAATCTTATCACCTCCTGTATTATTCAGTTATCTAGTAAACTATTTCTTTTCCAGAGAGCTGGAGAGATGTTAACAGAAACTTCGAACTCCAAGTGGTTCTGTTTGTGCAAATTGTCTTTACATTGTAAGGAGTCAAATTCTGTCTCTTCTCCATGGCTCCACAGACCTTCACTATGCACACATTGCTGCCCTTTGGAAACTTGCACAATTCCTGCCACCATTGTGCACAAAGACATTAGATGCTGTATCATTGTGAAGCCAATTCACCATTGATGGTACCCAAAATGTGTACAATGCTCAGCCCAACAGCAGCCAGTTTTCCTATTCATAATTGTTTAAGATAACTAACACAAACTCTGTTTGGAATACTTAAATAAACAAAATTTTTTAAAAAATGAAGTATCAGAAGAATCAGAATCAGGTTTATTATCACCAGCATATGACATGAGATTTGTTAATTTAGCAGCAGCATTTCAATGCAATACATAATCTAGCAGAGAAAAAAATGAATCAAATCAAAATAATAATAATAAATAAACAAGTAAATCAATTATGTATATTGAATAGATTTTTTTTAATGTGCAAAAACAGAAATACTGTATATTAAATAAAAAGTGTGGTAGTGTCCAAAGCTTCAATGTCCATTTAGGAATTGGATGGCAGAGGGGAAGAAGAGGGGAAATATACTGCTAACTACAGCACAGTGCAAAAGTCTTAGGCACATATATAGCTGTATATTGCACATATACTGCAGTAATTTTATGTATTGCATTGTACTACTTCTGAAACAAATTTCATGACATATATGAGAAATGATAAACCTAATTCTGATCTGGGACTCTGTTGTGGACTGAGAGTGGGAAGGGAGTTGGGAGGAGGACTCATGGTTTGGAAAAAGGGAAAGGAGACGGGAGGGAGTGTGAAGAACCAGAGGGGCATTCTGTAATAATCAATAAACCAACTGTTTGGAATAAAATGATTTTGCCTGGTGTCTCAGGGCTGGGTGTGTCTGTACCCATGCACCCCTCACCCCGGCACTCCTCCTCTACCACCTGTCCCTCCACCCTCCCATGGAGCTCTGCCATCACAATTCCCAACATCCTTTGCTCTGACTAGATTTACAAAACCGCTCTCCACTCTCCACTCCACATTGACAAATACAGTACTGTGCAAAGTTCCTAGGCACTGTAACTACATATATGTCCATAAGACTTTCGCACAGTAATGCATAATTGATAAAACAAAATAAAATTGACTCTTTATTTTTATAATATCGAAAAGTTGTGAGCTTTATATGGTTTAATTAAATTTCAGTGAAACATGAATATACTAATCTCGCTGGAAAACGTCATTAACTTAATGACACTGACAAGCACACATAGGAATAGAACCTTATTAGTAAGGAGATATAAATCACACCAGCAACATAACTCATGTATCACAAATAAAACATTTAATAATCTTCTCCTTGAGAAAATAGCTGTTTAATCTATACTAAAATTATTCCATTGTTCTTGCCCTGTGTTTAAATCTTATTCAGTCCTCTAAGTGGCAATCAATAAATGACTGGTATAAAATAATGTTGAGATTGCTGAGGATGTTCACTCTTGAGCTGTTTGAAGACTTGTGTCACATCAAACATGATGATGAAACTTTGGGAATTGGAGTTTGACATGTAAAACTTGGAAATGAGACATTCTGGCATATTTGGCATTTTGAAATCTGTTCTCATTTGGTATGTTTTCACAACAAATTTGTCATGCAGAAAACAAAACAAAAGACAAATGAACAATTTGCACAACACAGGATTTGTAGAGGAACCTGTTTTGCATCAGTAACTTAAACAGGTGCTACTTGGCTAAAGAACACTTAATGTTTGAATATCCAAGATGGAATTTTCCAATCATCTGCTGCAGCAACGATGGAGAACATGTACCAAAGTGCCAGAGTTTTTCCATTGTGAACAGCTGGGAGAATCTTGATTCCTATGGAGAATTAACATTAAGAGATTACAAAGAGTGAACAGAGAGAATTTCAAGGCAATAGAAGATGTTTGTAAAGTGGTAACTTAACTGAGGAGGACAGTGGGTCAGATAGAATCAGCAGCAAAGCAAGTTTTCATTATTAAGCTCAAAGAAAGCTGAGTAAATATATGTAGGAGTTCAGCAATTACATTTCATTTTCCTTGACATGGCATCAGCTTTAGAGAACTCATTGTGTTTTGGAAGAGTGAATGATAATGAAAGGCAAATAAATGGAAATGCCAAGTTGAGGGTGCAAGCATATGGCGACCACGTGCTAACTGTCTCTAAGGACGACTTGGTAGGTGTTGTGTCCATTAATGAGGTATACTGCAGAGTACACACCAGCAGGGCATCATGCAGAATCTTCAACTAAACTTTACTGATAACAGTATTGTACCTTACATGAACTCCTCTCATGTTGGAGTGGGTAACTGAGTAGCATAGGAATAGCATATCACTTCCACCACAGTACGGATGTCAGATTTCCTTCCTTGGAGGAAATTAGTGAACTAAATATGTTTTAACCATAATCCAATATTGTTATGCCTTCCAGTACTGAAATTATATTAAATGTCCAAACCTGAATTAATTAAAACCCATATTTTATGATATTACTTGAATTTAATTTTCCCCTTCTAGTGTGTTTGGATTGAAACTCATGTTTCTAGATCATGTATGGAATGTAAACTGCTATTCGAGTTAAGCCCTTTTACTCTTGAAGTCAAGGAAGATGAAGAAAATATTACTGCATTGTAGCACAGTAATAGAGAGTTTTAAACAAATATGCAGCATGTGATCCTGTTAACATGTGGTCCCTCAATCTTAATTACTAGGTAATTTGAGGGAGAGGCTTCACCTTGTGTAGGAGTAAACTTGTTACTTTTTAGACTGCATAAAACTGGACAGAAAAGGATGCAGCTGCTTTCTGACAGGTGTAATGAAGAATTGAAAACATTCTCAAGTTGTTCTGTGTCCTAGATAATAATTAGTTACCCTTCAGAAAAATTTTTGTTGTCCATCTGTGCTGCGTCAGATGTTTTGAGGTAAATCAAGCATGATGGGTGTGTGGGCACACAGATGGAATCTGATTTCTGAGTGTCCCATTGAGGAAAGGAAACTACATTCATTCCCATCATAGTTTTAACATTAATAGACATCCATATGATAGTAATAATTATCATTGCTATAAAGGAGCTTCAAACCTGAAGCTGAAATAAACCTTTTGTCTGAATAACTGTGAGCTACGTAATTCAATATGTATCAATCAATTCTATCAATTAAGTAGATTATTAACACTACTGGAAACTCTGTAGTCATTAACTGCCAATGTAATAATTTTTACAATATTTTCAAAGGAGCATATATGTTACCTTTACTTTGTGCTGTTTCAGATCAATCAATAAACTGCCAGGAATGATCTGTTTGATAAGTAACAAAAGAAGCAGGACACGTGGAAGTGTATCATAATGAATCAGTGTATTAGTGTGCCTTCATTGTTTCTGGGACAAATCCAACAGTACTGTGCATTTATCATCAGCTAAGGGACAACAATGGTTCAAAACGTAGCTCATCATTGTCTTTGAAAGAGCAATTAGAGTGAGCTCTAAAAAACTGACCTGCCAGTGACATCCTTATCATTGTAATGAATATAATTAAACTATTTGCAATGCCTTCGCTTCTTACCTCTGCACTGTCACATCCTGCATCCCCTAGGTATCTTTCATTGATGCTCTCCCATTTCATAATTATTTATTGTTGTTTGTGACAGCTTCCTAAGATACTACATTAGATATCTCAAGTAATGAGGAAGCTCAATATCATTCCAGTACCTCAACTACCATTCATAAGAACATAAGGAATAGGAGCAGGAGTAGGCCATCTGACCTGTTGAGCCTGCTGCACCATTCAATAGGATCATGGCTCATCTCCACCCACCTGCCTTTTCCCCATAGCTCTTAATTCCCCTACTATGCAAAAATCTATCTAACCTTGTCTTAAATCTATTTACTGAGGTAGCCTCCACTGCTTCATTGGGCAGAGAATTCCACAGGTTCACCACTGTCTGGGAAAAGCAGTTCCTGCCCATCTCTATCCTAAATCTTCCTCAAATCTTGAGGCTATGTCCCCTAGTTCCAATCTCATCTACGAGTGGAAACAAATTTCCTGCCTCTATCATATCTATCCTTTTCATAATTTTATATGTTTCTATAAGATCTCCTCTCATTCTCTGAATTCCAGCAAGTAAAATGCCAAGTGACTGAATCTCTCCTTATATTCTAACCCCCTCATCTTTGGAATCTCCCTGGTGGACCTCTTCTACACCTCCTACATGCTCAGTATATCCTTCCTCAAGTACGGAGACCAGAAGGGCACACAATACTCCAGATGCAGCCTCATCGGTATCCCGCACAGTTGCAGCATCACCTCCTTGCTCTTAAATTCAATCCCTCCAGCAATGAAGACTAACATTCCATTTGCCTTTTTGATAGCTCCCTGCACCTGCAAATTAGCCTTTTGTGATTCACGCACAAGCACTCCCAAGTCATTCTCCACAGCAGCATGCTGCAATCTTATACCATTTAACAAATACTTTGATTTTCCATTTTTCCTTCCAAAGTGGATGATTTCGCATTTACCAACATTGTACCCCATCTCCCAGACCCCCTTGCCCACTCATTTAACCTATCTATATCTCTCTGTAGACTCTCCGTATTCTCTGCACAATTTGCTTTTCCACTCAATTTAGTGTCATCAGCAAACTTAGATACACTACAGTCAGTCCCCTCTTCCAGATTGTTAATGTATATCATGAACAGTTACGGACCCAGCACTGACCCCTGTGGCACACTGCTCATCACAGATTGCCAACCAGGGAAATACCCATGTATCCCAACCCTCTGCTTTCTATTGGTTATCCATGTTAATACATCACCCCAACGCTATGCATCCTTATCTTATGGATAAGTCTTTTATGTAGCACCTTATCGAATGACTTCTGGAAATCCAAGTAAATAATGTCCATCTGTTCCCTTCTATCCACTGCACTCATTATATCCTCAAGGGACTCCAGTAAGTTTGTCAAACAGGACATGCCTTTGCTGAATCCATGCTGCCTCTGACTGATGGATCCATTTCTTTCCAGGTGCCTCGCTATTTCTTCTTTAATGATAGCTTCAAGCATTTTCCCAACTACAGGTTAAACTAACTGGCCTAAAGTTACCTGTATTTTGCCTACATCTTTTTTTGAACAGTGCCTTGACATTCACCTTCTTCCATTCTGCCAGGACCTACACATAGTCCAGAGAATTTTGATAAATCATAGCCTCTACTATAACCTCTGCCATTTCTTTCAGTACCTTGGGATGCATTCTATCAGAACCAGCAGACTTGTCTATCTTCAGGCCCACAAGTTTGCTCAACATTACCTCTTTAGTGTTATCCCTTGGTTATGCATTGTATGATAAGAAATGTCCAATCAAATCATAAATGATTTCACCATGTTTCCAGGCTTTAGACAATAGGTCCCAGGAGATAGTTGTTGCAATGAACCCAAGTGTAGGGCACCAGCAAGGAGATTTAGTTAGGATGCGGACACGGCCGTGAGCGTTGAACGGCAAACAGGAGGGAGAACAGGAAGGCAGGAGACAGACAGAATTTACCTTGACACGGAGAGACTGGGTTTCACAGGTAAACCTTGGAACTGGAGTAGAACTTAGGACACACAATCCTAAGCGGCTGGGAGGCATTAATTACCGCACTGGCAAAACCAACGATCTGGCAACTAGTGGATGCAAAGCTGGAGTTCTTATGCTGCAGGTCTTGATGAAAACCAGGTGTGACATCATCAAAGGAAATTGGCAGAAAATGGGGAATTAACGGTTGGAACCGTGGCACAATCAAAGGGAATTAGGGGGAAATGGGGAATTAACGGTCGGGACTGTGACAATACCCCCACCTCCTCCACGGGAGCCTCCAGGTGAACAACCAGGTTTGTCCAGATTATCTCGATAGAGATCTCAGATGAGAGACAAGTCTAAGATGAAGGAGCGGGGAATCCAGGTGCGCTCCTCAGGACCATATCCCTCCCAATTGACCAGGCACTGGAGACCCCTGCCTTGGCGGCACACATCCAGATTTTGCTGGACGTTGTAATATGGATAGTCGTCAATGATCCATGTGGGTGGAGGAGGTTCAGCAGATGGGTACAAAGGGCTGACAGACACAGGTTTTAATTGGGAGACATAGGACGTGGGATGAATGTGTACAGATCCGGGCAGTTTGAGTCTGACCACTGAGGGGTTGATGGTGCTTTCAATCTCGAATGGCCTGAGGTAGCGAGGGGCGAGGTTCTTGGGTTCATTCTTAAGGGGGATGTCTTTTGACAAGAGCCAAACCTTCTGACCAGGCCGATAATTGGCCACAGGAATTTGATGGCAATCAGCAATCGTCTGGCTGTGGTCAGCTGAGCGGAGCAGGGCTGCACATGGGTCTTTCCAGATCTTGCGGCACCGGTAGAGGGGGGCCGGAACAAAAGGCACAGCAATGTCATCTACATGGGAAGGAAAAAGAGGGGGTTGGGAACTGTGGGAGCATTCAAAGGAAAACATTCCACTGGTGGTGCTGACCAGGGAGTTGTGGGCGTACTCAACCCAAACGAGATGGGTGCTCCAGGATGACAAGTTGTTGGCAGCTATGCAGCACAAATCCTGGTTTGTTAGTTCTGTTTGACCATTAGTCTGTGGATGGAAACCGGAAGACAGGTTTACTGAGGCTCCAAGGGCTTGACGAAAGGATCTCCAGACTTGAGAGATGAATCGGGGACCCCAGTTGGAAATAATGTCAGAGGGAATTCCATGAAGGCAGAAGATGTAATGTATAAGGAGGTCGGCTGTTTCATGGGCTGTAGGGAGTTTGGGAAGGGTGACGAAGTGCACAGCTTTGGAGAAGCAGTCCACCACAGTGAGTAAGGCAGTGTTCCCATGTGAAGGGGGTAGTCCAGCAACGAAATCCAGAGCAATGTGAGACCAAGGGTGGCTAGGGACAGGTAGGGGACGAAGCAACCCAGCAAGTGGTCGGTGGGAGGCTTTTCCGCGGGCACAAACAGAACAGGCAGAGACAAAGGAACGGGTGTCAGCATCCATGGAGGGCCACCAGAAATGTCTCTTCAGAAGGGATAAAGTTCGATCGATTCCGGGATGGCAGGTGAAGTGAGAAGTGTGCCCCCACTGGAGAACCTGAGACCAAACAGAGTCAGGCACAAAGAGGCAATTGGAGGGTCCATTGCCTGGGCCAAGTTAAGTCTGTTGGGCCTCTTTGACTATGGATTCGATCTCCCAGGTGAGAGCAGCCATCACATAGGATAGTGGAAGAATGGTCTTGGGGTTGGGAAAGCCCTCCTTGGAGATGTATTGTCGAGAGAGAGCATCAGGCTTCCCATTCTTGGAGCCAGGATGACAGGGGAGTGTGAATTTGAAATAGCCAAAAAATAATACCCAATGGGCTTGATGATAATTTCTTTCTAAATCTTTTTATTAATATTAGTAATATGGACAGAATACAAATGATATATTGATAAAGAAATTACCAACATACACATTCCATTACATATGAAAAAAACCATACATAATAGTTACAATATAAATGAGTTTACCAAGACATAAGCCATAAGATATATGTATGGACATAGTAAATCTAAATATTTCATAGTATAATATAAAGAAAACAGAAAAAAGAAAAAAAAAACAAAAAAAAATTTATATAATGCAGAACTAGCTAATCTAATCTAATAACTATAACTAATAAGTAATATAAAAGAAAAAAGAAACAAAAAAAAAGAGAAGGAAAAAAAAAAGCGGGCTGTTTATAATATCTCACAAAAATAAGTATTCATCAATGCCGTCACTTCCGGTCCTCTCAAAATACATAAGCTAAAAGCTGGGAAATCAAATGGCACAGGGTCATATTACATCATATGAAAATGTTGAATAAATGGTCTCCATAACTTTTCAAATTTAATAGAAGTCTCAAAAGTACCACTTCTAATTTTTTCTAAATTTAAACATAACATAGTTTGAGAGAACCAATTAAATACAGTGGGAGGATCAATTTCTTTCCAATTCAAGAATATAGATCTTCTAGCCATCAGAGTTAGAAATGCAATCATTCGACGGGCTGAAGAAGATAAATGCAGTGAGTCTAACATTGGTAAACCAAAAATTGCAGTAATAGGATGAGGTTGTAAATCGATATTCAAAACCGCAGAAATAATATCAAAAATATCTTTCCAATATTTCTCCAAAAATGAACACGACCAAAACATATGAGTTAAAGACGCAATTTCAGAATGACATCTATCACAAATAGGACTTATATGAGAGTAAAAATGAGCTAATTTATCCTTGGACATATGGGCCCTATGTACGACCTTAAATTGTATTAGTGAATGTTTGGCACATAACGATGATGTATTAACTAATTGAAGAATTCTATCCCAATTCTCACTAGAAATACTAAAACTAAGCTCTCTTTCCCAATCCTGTTTAGTCTTATAAAGAGGCTCTGAACGTATCTTCATAATTATATTATAAAGTTTTGAAATAAGCCCTTTTTGAAAAGGGTCTAATTCAAATAAACTCTCCAAAGTATCTGAAGGCACAAAATTTGGAAACGTAGAGAGTACAGAACTTAAAAAATGTCTAATCTGTAAATATCTAAAAAAATGAAATCTCGGCAAGTTAAATTTGTTGGATAATTGCTCAAAAGACATGTAAAAATAAATCAGAAAATCTTAGTAATCCCTTAGTTTTCCAAGCCGAATAAGCTTGATCTATAATGGAAGGGTGAAAAAAACAATTAGATACAATAGGACTATTTAAAACGAATTGAGTCAACCCAAAAAATCTCCGAAATTGAAACCATATATGCAACTATCGGGTTGTCAATTCGTTTCGGCAATTTAGAAAGAGCAAAAGGGAGAGAAGTCCCTAAAATAGAACCCAAAGCATAAGCTGATACCGATTTAGTTTCTAAACTCACCCAACAAGGGCCAAAAGATCCACCCCCATCTTTCAACCAACATAACAAATATCTAATATTAACTGCCCAATAGTAAAATCTGAAATTAGGTAATGCTAACCCGCCTTCCTTTTTTGTCTTCTGTAAATATGTTTTACCTAACCTGGGATTTTTATTCTGCCATATATATGAAGAAATTTTAGAGTCAACATTAGTAAAAAAAGATTTCGGGATAAAAATTGGTATCGCTTGAAAAATATATAAAAACTTAGGTAAAATAACCATCTTAATAGCATTAATCCTACCTATTAGGGATAAAGACAAAGGTGACCACTTAGTAAACAAACCTTTAATCTGATCAATTAAGGGTAAAAAATTAAATCTAAATAAATCTTTATGGTTTTTTGTGATTTTGATCCCTAAATAAGTAAAAAAGTCATTAACTAATTTAAAAGGTAAATTTCCATAAATTGGGACCCGTTTATTCAATGGAAACAATTCACTTTTATTAAGATTTAACTTATACCCAGAAAACTCACTAAATTGAGCCAATAATGATAAAACTGCTGGAATGGATTTCTCCGGGTTAGAAATGAATAGTAATAAATCATCTGCATACAAAGATAACTTATGAATATCTGTTCCACGATTAATACCCAAAATATCCTGTGATTGTCTGATGGCAATTGCCAAAGGTTCTAAGGCAATGTTAAATAGTAATGGACTAAGAGGACATCCCTGTCTAGTGCCCCGAAATAGGCGAAAAAAGGGAGATCTTTGATTATTGGTAAACACTGAGGCTACTGGAGTATGATAAATCAATTTAATCCATGATATAAATATCGGACTAAAATTAAACTTCTCCAACACATTAAATAAGTAAGGCCATTCAACTCTGTCAAATGCTTTCTCCGCATCTAAGGCTTGGCGATAATTTAAGCGTTTGGCAGTTTGGATGTAAGCAAGGTTCTTGTGGTCCATCCAGACGATGAATGGATGTTCAGCTCCCTCCAGCCAGTGCCTCCACTCCTCCAAAGTGAGTTTGACGGCCAGAAACCACTGGTTCCCAACGTCTGGTCCCGTTCGGCAGGGGAATAGCTGGCAAGAAAAGAAGGCGCAGGGATAGAGCTTCTGGTCTGGGCCGGAGCGTTGGTAGAGGACTGCTCCCACCCCAGAGTCAGAGGCGTCAACTTCCACAATGAATTGATGAGAGGGGCCGGGTTGGGCCAGGATGGGAGCGGAAGTGAAATGCCGCTTTAGGTCCAAGAAGGCTGAGTCCGCTTTGGGGGTCCAGTGGAAGGGGGTTGCAGGAGAGATGAGTTGAGTAAGGGGCACTGCCACCCGGCTGTAATCCCTGATGAAGTGACGGTAGAAGTTTTCAAACCCCAGAAATTGCTGGAGTTGTTTGAGCGTCGTGGGTTTTGGCCACTCCGTCACTGCCCAGATCTTTTCTGGATCCGCCCTCACTTGCCCGCTCTCAATGATGTACCCCAGGAAACTGACAGAACGGACATGGAACTCACGCTTCTCTGCCTTAACGTATAACTTGTTCTCCAAAAGCTGCTGAAGAACCTGATGGACGTGGTGGATGTGATCCTGAAGACTGCGGGAGAAGATTAGGATGTCATCCAAATAAATGAAAATGAAATGGTTAATAAAGATCCTATGGACATCGTTTGCCAGGGCTTGGAAGATGGCAGGGGCATTTGTGAGACCAAATGGCATGACCAGATATTCAAAATGACCAAGAGAGGTGTTAAAAGCTGTTTTCCATTCATTTCCCTTCCTTGTCCTGATCAGGTGATAGACACTCTGCGGGTCCAACTTGGAGCAAATTGTGGCTCTGTGAAGGGTCTCGAAAGCAGAGTTGATAAGGGGCAGTGGATATTTATTCTTTATGTTGATACTATTCAGGCCCCAGTAGTCAATGCAGGGGCGCAGTGAGCTGTCTTTCTACCCCACAAAGAAGAAACCTGCACCTACAGGGGAAGATGAGGGTTGGATAATGCCCTCCGTGAGAGAGCCACTTAGGTAAGTCTGCATTGCTTCTTGCTCTGGTTGGGATAGGTTATTCAGCCTACTGGTGGTTAGAGGGACTCCGGGGAGAAAGTCAATTGCGGAATTGTAAGGGAGGTGTGGAGGCAGGGAAAGAGCCCATTGTTTGCTAAACACTTCTCCCAGATTGTGATACTCTGCTGGAACCTTGGATAAGTTGGGGAGTTCAGAGGCAGATGAGGTTGCGGTGACCTCCACTGGGGAAAGGTTTGATTGTAGACAAGTGGAGTGACAGAATGGACACCAGCTATCCTCCCGGCAGACTAGTCAATGTGGGGGTTAAGACCGCTTAACCAGGGGTACCCAAGAACTATAGGAACTTGAGGAGAGGAAATTAAACTGAATAGTACCTGTTCCTGATGGTTTCTGGAGAGAAGGAGAGACAGGGGTGGTGTGCAGTGTTTGACTCGGGCCAGTAGTCTACCGTCCAGTGCCCGGACTTCCAGAGGGGCACTCAATGGCTTATGAGAAATTCTGGCCTGGAAAGCTAAGTCTTCATCCAAAGGTTTTCCCTCAGTGTTGGAGTCTACTAGTGCTGACAGAGGCAGGGACTGTTGATTGTAATGTAAAGTAGCTTGAAGCTGCATCCGGGTTCAGGGAATGGAAGGAAATGTTGTCCGGCTCACCAGGGTCCCCCTTTCTACTGGTGAGTCTTCCCTTTTTGGCTGAAGGGGACAGATAACATGGAAGTGGCCAGACTGGCCACAATATACACACTCACCCGCTCTCAATCTCATATTCATTCTGTGGGGGAAGGCTGTTCTGTCCCAGCTGCATGGGTTCCTCTCCTGGGCAGTGGAAACGGCTGGGCTGGGAGCTATTCTAGGAGCAGAAGGAGGAGAAAAGCTTGTTCTTGCGGGAGGTGGAAATGAGTGATGTGGAGTGGCCAAAGGTGATGGATGACCAGTTCTTTCTCTATGGTGTTCTTGGAGACAATTGTCCAACCTGGTGGCTAGGGAGATCAAGCAAACCATTCTGGCGGTGTTGTCTCTTGCCGCCAACTCGTCTTTCACCATGTCACTGAGACCTTTCCGAAATACCCCTTGGAGTGCCTCATCGTTCCACCCTGAGTCGGCCGATAACGTCTGGAACCCCACGCAATATTCGGCAACACTGCGGAAGCCCTGACGCAGAGTGAGTAGACGCTTGGCGGCGTCTTTACCACAGACAGGGTGGTCAAAGACCTTTCTCATTTCTGTGAAAAAGGTGGCGAAAGAAAAGCAGACATCCAGTTGATTATCACAAACAGCTGTGGCCCATGCTAAGGCACTTCCCCGCAACAACCCCATGATGTAAGCTATCTTTGACTTATCCGAGGAGTACGTGGACGACTGCTGTTCCAACACCAAGGAGCACTGAAGAAGGAAGGTCTGACACTTCCCCAAATCCCCAGCGTTGTGTTCCGGTTCAGGTACGTGAGGCTCACTTGGCCGTGGTGTTACTGACATGTAGGGGGTTGCCACTACAGGCTGTCTGGGCTGGTTAGACAGAGCTCCAGGAGCTGATGGGGTAAAATGAGTGGACACACAGTCCACCTGGTCACTGATCTTCATTACATCAGCAGACAGGGAATGGAGATTCTCCATGACCTCCCAGAGGAGTTGATCGCGCAGACCCCAGAGGGAGCCCTGTCTGGCGAGGGCTTGTTGAAGGGTATTCGTGTCCTCTGGGTCCATAGTGCCCAGCTTGTTCTATTGCAATGAATGAGGCAAACCCAAAGACTGGACACAGGCATGGAGATTTAGTTAGGATGCAGCCAGGGCCGTGAGCACTGAACGGCAAACAGGAGAGAGAACAGGAAGGCAGGACACAGACAGAATTTACCTTGACACGGAGAGACTGGGTTTCACAGATAAATCTCAGCACTGAAGTAAAACTTAGGACACACAATCCTAAGCGGCCAGGAAATGTTAATTACCACACTGGCAAAACCAACAATCTGGCAACTAGTGATTGCAAAGCCAGGGTTCTTATGCTGCCGGTCTTAATGAAAACCAGGTGTGTCGTCATCAAGGGGAATTAAGAGAAAATGGGGAATTAACGGTTGGAACAGTGGCACAATCAAAGGGAATTAGGAGGAAATGGAGAATTAATGGTCGGGACTATGACAATAGTCTGTGTGACTATCTGGTACAGAATTAACCACAATGATGCGCAGCCCAGTTGCAGATATAAGTTTCAAGTTCAGCTGTTTTGCTTTCACTTGTTTTGCAATCATATGAATTCAGAATCCTCACTTAAAACATCAGAAATAAATCACATTTCCAAAAATGTATCCCCTAAATTGGATGTTAAATCTTGGAAATATTTTAATGATCTTCATTTAAGTCTGCACTAAGGCAAAACATCTTAATAACCGCTTCCTGAGTAAAGATGGCTCAGGCCAAGTTAAAAAGAGTTATAAAAGGCATCAACTAGAGTAATCCCCAACAAACCTATCCCATGGAATTCATTTTGCACTTAGATAAGCCACAGTTTGAACTAGCTGACAAAGCAGTTATGCATTATGAAATGACCCTGACCGAGTATAGCATGGCCTGGTACAGCAAATCCTACACAATGCAATGCAACAGGCTGGAAAGAGTAATGGATTGTTATGGATGTAGCCCTCCCAGTGTTGACAGGATCTATAGGGAGGGATCTTAAGATGGAGGCATGTATCACCAAGGTTCCCCACTATCAGGGTCATGTCCTCTTCTCGCTGCTACCATTGGGTAGGAGCTACAGAAGCCTGATGTCCCACATCAACAAGTTCAGGTGGAGCTACTTTCCTACAAGCTTTGTGTTCTGAATTAACCTACACAGCTCAGATTCTACCAGCAGTGGAAATCTACAGACCACCTCTTGGACTACTATGGACTTTTCTCTGATTGTTTCTTTGTGCCAATGTATTATTTTGCACAGTCTTTTTCCCCACTGTCTTTTATAATTTATGTATAGTTATGTAACATCCTGTGTTCTGTGTAGTCTCTGAATCTATATGCCGGTGATGCTGTTGCAAGCATGCTTTCATTGTAGGTGAACCTTAATGTACTTATGACTTGATGACATTGACTTTTAAAAGAAAACAAAAACGCAAAGCAATCTGCAATATTTAACTTAATTAATGAAAAACAAACATATAATTATCAGGAATCTTGAAGTAATCATTCTCTCCATGGAAATAAATGAATTCTCCAAGCCAATGTCAGGTATGACCTGGCACATCTTCAGCAGACAGAGTTCTCAGCAGGAGAATTGTAATAAGCTGGTGCTCTGCCACAGAACATCATGAAAATATTGCCACAAAATTGCCAGGGAGCCTCTGTCAGGAGCCTTGGAATTGTTGTGTTTGAGCCATCTTGTGTGGTTATTCTGGTTTCCTGATTAATACAGAAGGAATCATTGTCAGTTTCATGGGAAACTGCTGGCATTTCCGCATCAAATATAAGCTAAAATGCTCCCCCAGAGAGTCTTGAGAGATGAGCCTGGTGCTTAAATTCAGCTTCAGTATCAGAGTTAGAAAGCCAGCGCATTCCCAATAGTGAAGGAGGAGGAACATGAGAATTGTAGTTTTCATCCTGCTTCTGTGAAAGTACAGCTCTCATAATGCACCATGCCTTTAGGAGAAGGAGAAACCACGATGAGAATAGAACATCATTTTTTCTGAACTTTATCTAGAATTATCTCTGCATTTCTACCTACAAATTTTATCATAAACCTTCTGAATTATGAGCCATCCATGAATTACAAATGCCAGACTAATGGCTCACATTATATTATTAAATCCAAAATTACATACATTCATTCTTAGGGATATCAGAATGGTTTTCCTCTTTCCACTTTTTCTAATTGTTTTTCTTGTCAGTCTGTGTCCATTTGATGCTGTTCATTCCAACAGGGTGAAGCTATAGTTATCATACAGAGTGATTTTGTGTATTTTCTGATTTATGGACAAAATCAAATTATGAACATCTGCAAAAATGTTCATAACCTGGTGGTAGTCTGTACTTGGAAATATTGTATGTTGTAAAGATTTCACTTTGTGATAATGGAGTCAATGGCCTAACCACTTTGCTCAATATAAAGTCATGTCTGTTGAATCCACATCTACAATGGAAGAGGAATTCACTTTAAAATGGCGAGAGATTCAAAGGTGATTGAAAGAGATCTTGGTTTACTTATACGTAAATCACTGAAATTAACAGGCTGGTATAGTATATGGTATAGTAAGCATTTAGGGAACTAATCAATATGTTGAATTCAGTAGTAGTATAGAGAATTCCTGCTCTCATTATATAACTGTGCTCATGAGACATCATCTGGATTGTTATCTGATTTCCTACCGGTGTATACTTGTGAAAGAGGGAGTACAACAAAACTTTACTGAGCATTGATCATATGCTTTTGTAGCCAAAGTTTTTCTTTATAAATATTTGTATGATTAATAAATCAGAGCCCACACTAATTACCATCTTTTATACTAGAATTCGTCAGAACTTGATTTATCAGATTTTTAATACACTACAGTGAAAGTACTATTATAGAAAATTTATAAAATAAAACAAAAGATAAATGTTGCAAACAAATCAAGTCTGAAATGGTAAACCTGACATAGAACATACACTGAGCCATGTGCACGACTGAAGAATCTCAGAATTGACAATGAGGTGACTCAAAGTGCTTCCATTGCTGGAGACATCCAGACACTGGAAGCAGTTGTGGTGAAATTAGCCTAACACCATAAATGAAGAAAAATCTTCTGATTTGCTTAATTTTCCATTATCACTTGCCTTCCTCCACTGAAGGTGCAAAAACTGCTAAGGTAGGCACCAGGAGCTAGGACTGCTGACTAAATACTATGCACAGCCGAATTTCACTAAGACTGGATGGATCAGTGGAGATGTCAATGGCTGAAGTATAACTTTAAATTCACTATTTTGGAAAATGCAGCATGGATCATAATCTTTGAAAGCAATGAATCTGCTTGGCTTACTGTGTGTATGTTTTTAAAGAATGTCTTCTCCTTGGTAGCTGTTCTAAATGGCACTACTGCTGTTCCCTAATGTGGTTGAAAGTTGAGTGGCTATAATGCATTGACAGTGGGAAGTGATTGATACCTTGATGCAGCCCTAACACTTAATTTTCTTCATGGGCACCCACTGAATTCTTTGTGGTTCCTGGTGTTATCATTATGCAATAGATTTTATGTAAAATTGATTAGGCAATTAAGCACTCTACTTAGTGCTTTTTAATGTGATTTATAATTTTCTTGTATCTTATTAGAAGTTTAATGCAGTCAGCATTTGATCTGCTAGCAAAACAATATTATTGTTAGAACTATATTGTA
The DNA here is from genome assembly GCF_030144855.1 of Hypanus sabinus. NCBI lineage: Eukaryota > Metazoa > Chordata > Chondrichthyes > Myliobatiformes > Dasyatidae > Hypanus > Hypanus sabinus. The sequence continues at coordinate 57,106,251 of NC_082711.1, read as the reverse complement.
TGAAAATAATGGGCTAATTGTTTGTGAAAGAGCTGTGCATCCATATGGTATAATTATAATTATAGTATTTATATTTCCCTACAAATATGCTGAGAGGAAAACCCATGTCACAAAATAAGCAGATCCAAATTTCCGTGGCTGCATAAAACTGGTTAAATATTACTCTCATAAATCAGTAGTAGACTGCACATAATATTAGACTTTGGTCAAAATGACATCGGACTCAAACTGAATCCGGAGACAGCAAGTAAAATCACACAAAACATGTTAATGCACACTGAAAACCCTGGAGATATGTGCTACAGAAACTGCCCAAAAATAATTGCTCTAGGGTTTGTCACACTATGCTGAGCAGAATCTGGTCTTGAAACAGAATTTCAATTGGCTCTCACATCACAAGTTGGATTTTCACTGTGTCTCTTACAATATTATAGGGATTTTGTTATTTTTTGTTTAATATTGCACATATGTAAAAGGTTCTGAGTTAAATAATGCAATTAAAAGGGCTGGCAAAAGGAAACCATATAATACTTTGGATTTTCATTTATATATGGATATATATGGAAACTTAAGCATAATATTCTTCCAGAATTGAATACATAATTAACACATTCACTAAGCACAAAGATACTATGTTTCAAATTAACTTTCTTCATCTAGTTACTTTTCAGGTAAGTACACTGAAACGCTTTGCTAGTTCTTTGAATAGAACAAAGCTTGCTTCTGAATTTTGGTAGTCATTTAACAAAAGAAGCTGAGCATTTTTTGACAATGTGAAATTACTCCAGGCAATAGATTTTTCTATTTAAGGTACAAGTTCTGAAATAATTACAAGAGCCTATTCCCGGCGTTGCACAGCAATGTGGTGCCACGTTTCTGACTGAGAAATCCAGATTTAAATATACAAGCCTGAAGTCACATTTTCAATTTAGCTTCCCCCAAAGGCGGTGCTTTGTCAGCTTCTGCTGAGTGGTCTCTATGAAGAGGTGGAGGAAGAGATTAAGTACAGTCTAAGTCCTTTTTCTATTCCATTCCACAATAGCTCCAAACTGGTCAATGAGTATATGGCTAGAAATTAGCATTGAGGGAACGTGCACATGCCATTCTTGTTACAACCATGGATTTAAGCACAGTAGATACGGCAATTGCGCTTGTGTATTTGCACGCGCCAGTTAATTATTACTTAACTGTGATAGTACTTAACTCCATTCTAGTCGTCGTAGTACTGGTTGAGACTTGGGCAGGGCATAGCAACACTTTGCTGCTGTTTTGCACTCGGCCTTCCCTGAGATATTGGATGTTCAAGTCAACTGACTCTGAAGACTAGCGGTATTCCTAGATGCTCTTTTCAGCCGCAGTGTAGGCTTTGTTTTCCTTTCGAGACTTGTTGTTACCGGTTGCAGATATGGCCCAACTGTGGAGTGAGAGACACTGAAGCAGGTCAATGGTTCACAGACTTTAATACGAACAGAAAATAAAGAGAAAATAAAATAATAAAGGCTAGGCCAAACAGGGCTGTTAACTAAAACTCTCATTAAATAATAATTAGCTGACACATGCAAATTCACAAGCGCAATTGCCGTATCTACTGTGCTGCCCAATCTGTGATTGTGACAATTCTCCCCTGTGAGGATCAACCTTGAGGAGCAGGATTAATTTGGAATGATAGTAAAAGCAATGAGGTAGAAGCAAAAATAAAAATATATTAAACCAATATATATGCATATATAAAAATCAATATCATTTGAAACAGTTTCTAGTGAGAATTGTGTTTGGAATTGAGGGCATATCTTAAAGACCTCGCTTCAGAATAACAAGCTGTTACAATTTTCTTCATATCATTGAAACTCTGTAGTAAAATGTATTTTGTACTCCAGATCTCCATTCTTTGAAAGAAGTAATATTGCAACTTCTCAGGATTTCTTCATCTATGTTTGGTAGCAAAACCATCAAAATATTCAAGTAGTATGATTGAAGAAGAAAAACAAATATAATGTTATCTTAAAAATATTAGATAACATATGAAATAAAGCATATAGAGTCACAAGTTCTTTTTTTCCTTGAAGGCAGTCAAAGCTCAAGTCATCTTGGTCCAAATATATGAAACAACAATAACAATTTATTGGTCCTTTTGATGTAATTTATCAAGAGGATACCAACATGCAAAGCCACATACAGACGTGACCAATTTGCTCATTGAAAGTAGAATTGCTATGAAGAAGTCAATTTTTACGAATGAGAAAAGGACAGATGTGACAGGTAGATCTAATGGCTGGAGATCTTTTCCTTTTCATTCTGAGTATTTGATCAGCCTTTAGTATATAAATCAGCATATCCATCTCTTTAAATTTTCACAGTGTTTTGCTGAATTGGTGAACTAATGATCTTAGCCTCCAGAAACAATAGTAGCACCTTTTGAGTGATTTTTCAAACTCTAAGTTCATTATTGAATGTTTAGCATTGACTTGGTACATTATGACATCAATCCCTTTCCAATATCTCAAATTGGAATGAAATACTGACACAAGATTTATCGGAACAAGTTGCGTCGTAAAACAATTAAATCGTTCTTATTTAGAGATACTGCACAAGAACCAACGCTTCCAGCTCATTGAGCCAGCAAAGCCTAATTACAACGAAGAGATCGATTAACCTACTAAGCCATACATCTTTAGAATGCGGAAGGCAACTGGAGCATCTGCAGGATACCCATGCAGTCACGGGGAGAATGTACAAACCCCTGTAACACCCCGGTTTCCTTGGTTGCATGAGTCTAGGTAAGACAACCTCTGGCCCTCCAAAACTCGTGAGATGGAGGCGTGCTTGAGCCCACCCAAACCTCGGTTTGTGTGGATGCTGTATCATTTGCTACCATGTAAAAATTTAATGACACAAAATAATAGACTGCACACTGCAAACGATTAAAGGAATTCTATTTATGAATCTTAACTAAAGGGTTAGTAACGAATAACAAAAAGAAAAGGGCCCATTCTAATTAAACAGTCAAATGTGCAGAAGTTGGAGCTCATTTTGAACTTCTCTGTCACTCTCATGCTGAGCCCTCGGTCAACGTAAAAGCACACGCCACCTTCCGAACGTCACTCTTAATCCATCTCGAACAAATGGGTCTGCCACCAATCGTATGCTACAACCGGTTCTCCCCATCATCTTCTCTCTTCACCTCCTCTTGAACTAAAGAAATCTTCAAGCCCAACCTTATTACCTCTCACCAAGAAACCCTCCTGCTAATCAGATGGGACACATTGCACATCATCCCTTATCTTCAACGATAACCCAAACAGGCTGAAAGCAGAACAACATCTCTTGCAGAGCTGCTAAATGAAATACCTACAGAATAACAGTAAAGATGTAAACCAGGGCATTACACCCCTTACAGACAGCAGTAGACCTGAGAAGCTAGTACTTTAATAGTAGCTAATCACTATGCTACTGTGCCACTTCATAAATATATACCTACAGCAGCAAGTTCAACCTCTCAAATAATGAGTAAATAATGTTACATTCAAGGAAGTTACATCATGCTGTTCAGTCTCAAATGTTGTAGATAAATGGTGTTTTAGTTCCCTCTGACACCTCTTGTGTCCTGCACAATCACCAGTGTGAGCACAGTGTACTACTTATGACTACACATACAAAAGTCATTAAATCATTTTGCAAAAAATCTAATACAAAATGTTAAGAAAATAACTAGCTCAATCTTATGGAAGACTAAAAGGCTACAAATTTATCCAGCCAAGCAAGATGAGTTTTTACCTGCAACTATGTACAATGTTGTGTTTACAGACTCTATCATTATTTAATCTGCTGAGTAAATTTTCCAAGGAGATGCAACTCTTTGACCTCCCTAAGTTAATATAAAATTCACGTTATTAACGCTTTATAACTTACATTTTTCAAAGCGATCCAGCTGATTTGTGTATTTTCACAGTACCAAACGTGAAGGAGTTATTATGTTCCATTGAGTATTTGATCATTTTCTCCTTATTACTCTCAAAACACTTTTTAAGCAGATTTTATCCAAGCTCTAAGTTAATAATTAATCAATGTATAAATAATTGCTTTTGTTAAAGATCTCTTGCTTTCACTACGAGGAAAATATCTTTCTGCACCTTTTTAAAACTTTTACTTTTTATGCATGCTTTCAAACATTCATGAGTACTGTTTTAGTATCATGATCTGCTTAATACCACAGTGTCCATCCTTTCACAATATTAAAGCTATTTCCCACATCCCCTCACATTGTGCCCAGCTGGGTTCTGTGAGTTGGCCCTTCATAATTATGATCCTTAAGTTTCTACAACCTTTGCCACTTTTCTGTAAATACAATCAGGTGTTCAAGGGAATTTTTGACAAGAATGTATACAATATTTTAAGTCTAGTTAACAATAAGTCATACCAAATCAAAACTATTCAGATTGAGTAAGTACTTCAGAACCTGTGTTTATCTAAATTTCACTTGGCTAATTCTGTGGATAGTTAATAAACTCAGGGTAGAACTGTCCATATCATTCCTCTGCTAATAGAACAGTTGCATTTATCTTAAATAAAGATAAGTCAGTTTAAGCCTTTGGAGTTGTAAACCTGAGAGAAGTTTCTATCACAGAAATCCTATGGCATGTCAGTGAATAAATAACCCACTTCAAAATGGAACCTTTCTATTTTTAATATATTTTGTTTCACGTCTGAATGTTTTTAACACGGAAAGATGATTTCTGAAATGCTTTGGACAAACCAAAGCATTTCATATTTATTCCACCTTTTTAACTTTTGTTTCCAAATTCCATTTGTTTTTGTGAATATTGAAGAACTCTTCCCCCATCCTGTAGCTTTGTTCATTTCCTGTAAATTTGTACAATTACCTCAACCTAAGTTAGGTATTGGTTCACTGACTTTCTCATAAATAATGGGCTAAGCTTCCTATTCATTAGACCGTTGAAAAATGATTGCTGGGTCCTCTGTTTCTGCAGTTAACAAATGCACATGCCAGACTATTCAATATTGATATTTAGATGTTAGCACAGCCAAGTTGCATTAGATCCCCATGGAGATACAAAACCCATTTCAAAGTTGTCACATTGAACAGCTATCTGCAAGCTAAATACATAAAGGAAGCCAACAAATACGATTAAGGCAGACTGCTGCTCCACATAGTCAGAAGCAGGAATCGGACTTTTTTTTATATATGTTTGAGCAGGAGATTTGACTAGTTAGTACCTTGGGCAACATTCAAAGGAGAGGCCCCAAAACACTGAACCAAAGCGAAGTATGCCATGTTAGTAGTTAGAAGGTGAGAGGATCACCTGACTCAGAAACTTCTGTGGCTACACCTGCAGACTTTAAATGCCCCCCCACCCCCTTCTTAATTGATTGGAAGTTTTTGTACTGATCAAGTAATAGAATTCTATCCAGATTGGAAGTTTGTAATATGATGTAGATTCTCTGACTTAAGTTCAAATTCAGTTGCATTATATTACAAGCTTTCTGTGGGTTTCGACAGCCACTTCTACCAGATTCACAGTTGGGCAGTTTCTCTCACTGCTCATACAGGCCACTATTCAACAGAGTATTGACAGAACAGGCATAGAGAGACACTCAATCTAAGAAATGCAAGTTCTGGCTTAAGCCTTGACTCCAAGTTTAGTAAATGCGAACAATATTTTTGACATCTTTACATCCAAGTTTATTTCGATAGGTTTCTACCCCACATCAGCTATAGTAAATTGCATTCTCAATAAATAGCAGATCGTGAAAGAAAATTGGGTGAAGCATGGGAATAAGAGTGAGAAGTACTGTCAAACTTCAGTTCTGTTAAGTATGACGATATGACAAAGAAGAGCAGTCTGAATCTATCTGTCACATTAACTCATTCGGTCTCACTCTATCTAAGAAATCCCCTGTCTCTATACATCCCCCCACCAGCTTCTCTGCCGCTAGAAGCTATTTTGTTTTTCTGTCAGTTCTGATAAAGATCCTGGACTAGAAACATAACATTAATTGTTTCTCCCACTGCAGGTTCTGCCTGACCTGTTGAGGTTTTCCAGCATTTTAGGTATTCTTCAGGTCATGCCCCTTCATTAAATGGGAGAATCTAGTACACGTTCTTCCTATCACTGCAGCAGCTCTGATGCTTTGCTGTGTCCTGGAGGTGTGGAGGTTGCTGGGTTGTCGTGAACTACATATACCTGTCTGGACACGCCCCCCGCTGACTGCTCCTGTGGCCCCTCCCACTGACCGTGGCTCCTCCCACAGACCCCGGTATAAAGGCGATTGAGGCCTGAGCCCGGTCTCTCAGTCTCCAGGATGTAGTATGGTGGTCAACCACTGCTTGTACCTTTTTCCAGTCAATAAAAGCCGATATCTCGCCTTTACGTCTCAGAGAGTTATTGATGGTGCATCACGGGTAAGTAGCCATGGTTGCGTAGGTGGTAGAATCGGGGTGGGAGTGGGGTGGACATAAGGGTTAGGGAGAATGTGGGGAGCATAAAAACTGGAAGTAATGAAGGATTGGTATAAGTGGGTGGTTGAAATTTAGTGTGAACTCAATGAGCCATAGGAACTGTTTCTATGCTCTAGCTCTTAGATTTAATATTTATGACATAGACGCCTATTTAACACAAACTCTTTAAGCTGCCTTAAATGTAGCAAGTGTTCAAAATAACAAAAGTTTTTCACTGTAATCAGTACATGACACAGTAATAAGCCAATGTCAGTACCTGGTAGCTTGCCAGTTATTTTTCTTCGTGTCTTTAACAATTGAAGCATATGTTTTGCCTGCTTTCTCTATTCAGTTGCCACTTTATCAGTTACAGGAAGTACTCAATAAAGTGGCCACTGAGTGTATTTCTGTGTGTCCATGATCTTCTGCTGTTGTTGCCCATCTACTTCAAAATTTGACGTGTTGTGCGTTCAGAGAATCTTTTCTGTACACCACTGTTGTAATGCATGGTTATCTGAGATCCTGCCTCCGTCCCGTCAGCTTGAACCATTCTCCTCTGACTTCTCTCATGAAAAAGGCATTTTGTCCACAGAACTGTTGCTCTCTTGATGTTTACTTTGTTTCTTACACCGTACTCTGTAAACTCTAGAGAATGTTATGCATAAAAGTCCCAGGAGGCAAGCATTTGATGAGATAATCATACCACCCAGTCTAGCACTAACAGCCATTCTATGGTCAAAGTCACTCAGATCACATTTCTTCCCCATTCTGATGTTTGCTCTGAACAACAACTGAACCTCACTAATGGCAGCTTGACCCTATCAGGAAGGTGCATTACCACCACCTATTGTAAATGCGTATGAAGGGCGCCATGACAGGGATCAGACCCTACCTTCCAAACCCTATTTGACTTAACTGCCCCATCCTTGGGTGTCAGAATGTCCTGTAAACTAGGCATCTGTGATCTAGCCAATAACTGCCTGAGCAGCTTCACATGTTCCACCATCTCTGGAACATTTGCAAAAATCACACCACTCATTCCCATGCCACCTGGTTACTGACTGGGTCTTTAGAACCATCTGTAAAGATAGGCAAAAAGGAAAAAATATTGTTAATTGAACCTCTTGAGCATACCTGCATGCTTTTATGCATTAAGTTGCAGGCACACAGCTGGCTAATTAGATTCTTACATTAATGAGTAAGTCTATAGGTGTGCCTAATAAAGTGGCCACTGAATGTATCTGTAAAACACAGAGGAGAGAACTGAGTACAATTGAAAGGAAGGATAAAGCCCACCTGCCTTTATTAAATATGTACATCATTTCCCCGCTTCTCTAAGATAGAATAAAGTATGCAAAACATTTTTAAAAATTACTTTTAGTGAGACAAATTGTCTAAAATCTATTAGTTTTTATTTTCAACTTAATATTATGTGTTTCGTGTTTGCTCCAGATTTGCATTGAATATTTTGTTCTGCCGATTATACCTATAGGAGCTGCGAGTCTGGTTTCAGAAGCTGACTTGATTGTTGGTTCAATATTGTACATAAAGGCCTCAACGACAAAGTGGGGCAACTTGGCTGGTTATCCTCCTCAAAAATACCCATTTCCTTCAATGGTACCTGTGTGACATTTTGCTTTCTTTCCTCCAAATGAGGGCAAAAGACTGTACTTTGCAAAGTGCCCTAAAGAACTTTATTTTAGATTCACAAAATTAAAGTAAACAAAGAATACTGCAGAAATATTTCAGTAATGCCAAGAAAATGTTCTCTTCTGTTACTTACAATAACTGCCAAATTAACCTGGGGTGTTCTATCTGGCTTTGGGTGGTGATACACAAATGCTTTTCTGCTCATTTAGTGATGTTATGACTCTTTCTCATGAGAAACAGTTTAAATTATGACAATTCTGAGTAAAATAAGGAGGTAACAATTATTTATTATTCAAGCCATATTAATACAGTGATAAAGGGTTGATATGCACAAATGTTACTTTCACAAATTGAGGCAAAGTGGAATGAAATAAACAGGCTCATCTTAATACCTTAAGCAATGTTATCCACATGCTATGTTCTGCAATTCTTCAAGAACCCCTTGGCACTCAATGTTTCTATGGGAACAAAAGCTTATATTGACTATGTTCAAATTTGCTGCAAGCTTTAAAGTCCATGAATCAGATTTTCAGCAACGTTAGATCCTGGAAGACAAAACATGATACGTAAATTCCAAAGTAATTATGAATTACACTTGGCCCATTTTCACTTGACTGCATTTGCTCAGCTGCTCATTGCGTTTTTTTAACTTTCACTTTCTGGATATAAACAATGATGTACATAATGAGGAGCAGGTGTAGTGTTTGCTTAATTTTTTTTCAGAATTTAAAAAGAGGCAAGAAATTTCAGGTCTATACTATTTTTATTTTACATTTCCAATACTTGCTGATTTTGTATCTAGTAATTAAGGAGATTAGAGCTACAGATCAGAGCTTCTGCAGCCGCGCAAAACTGACCATGAATAGTAAACGAAGCTGTCAGGTTTTGAGAGTAAACATGCAAAAGGGCATGCTTAGGTGCATTAATATAAGCTCACATCTAAAGGTTAATAATGATGTCTTTTAAACACTATGGATATGATTACAAAGATTATGTATTACTTATAAACTTGACAATTATTTCACCTTGTAATTATAATGAGAATTATATGAGATTATTTATTTTGACACTCATACCAATTTGTGCACTTGTCAATGATACTGTAAGTGATTCATGTGCAGTTAATGATTTTGGTTATACACTGTTTCCTTAATGGGTAATGCTGTGAAGCGCAATCAATTATGCAACATTGCATTAGGTGAGGTTGCAGGTTAGCGATGCTAAATAAAACAGCTCCATTCACAAAAATAAACATAGTTCAATATTTCTGACTATTGCCACAGAGACACCATCAAATAAAGTGCAGGCAAAACATTAGTACAACAATAGGCCATTCATCCCCTTGAGTTCATTCTGTGGTTTAATTACATTGTGGTGTCTTAATCTGCCTTGCCATAATATCCTTTATAAAGAAATTAATAAATTTTTGTAAGTGTCCAAATATCCAGTGCCTGCAGGGGAGGATTCCAAATGTGACGTTCTATTACTCAATAACATATATAAAGCTACTGGATTATAGAGAATCAGAGAAAGATGAACATTGCCATTTGACAATGTTCTGGCACCGCAGGCGTGTAGATCATATGGAAGCTAATTGATCGATATATGATTATCTCAAGCTAGTTGTATGGATTGGCAGTTAGCATTTTGCCTACTAAAAGTAAACCTATACCACATAATTTTTTTATCTTATTCTTATAAATTAAATACTAAATGGGGCAAAATTAATGGTAAAGAAATTAATCATATAATCCTTTCAAAATAATTCAAGAAATCTAAATTAAAATATAAGATTCACCATTAAGAACTCTATGCCTTCTATGCATGCTTTGACAGGGAGAATACAACTACAGCTGTGAAGATCCCTGCTGTACCTGGTGACCCTGTGATCTCTGTCTCAGAGGCCGATGTTAGGCAATGTGAACACTCGCAAGGCAAAAGATCTCAAGACCTGGTAAGGCTCTGAAAACTTGTGCCAACCCACTAGCAGGAGTATTCAAGGCCATTTTTAACCTCTCACTGCTACAGGCAGAAGTTCTCACTTGCTTCAAAAAGGCAACATTTATACCAGTGCCTAAGAAAAATAATGTCGGCTGCCTTAATGATTATTGCCTCCTGGTAGCACTCACATCAACAGTGACGAAATACTTTGAGAGGCTGGTCATGAATAGACTGAACTCCTGCCTCAGCAAGGACCTGCACCCATTGCAATTTTCCCATTGCCACAAAAGGTCAACAGCAGGCACAATCTCAATTGCTCTCCAAGCAGCTTTAGACCACCTGGATAACACAAACACCCATGGCAGGATGCTGTTGATTGACTATAGCTCAGCATTTAACACCATCATTTTCACAATCCTGATTGATAAGTTACAGAACCTGGGCCTCTGTACCTCTGTCTGCAATTGGATCCTTGACTTCCTAACTGGAAGACCACAGTCTGTGCACGTTGGTGATAATGCCTCCTCCTCTTGACGATCAACACTGGGGCACCTCAGGGGTGTCAAGATCTCTGAGGATCTAACCTGTTCCCAACATATTGATGTAGTCATAATGAAGGCAAGACAGCAGCTATACTTTATTACAAGTTTGATGAGATTTGGCATGTCAACAAATACACTCAAAAATTTCTCCGATCTTCAAATCATGCTTACTACTGGAGATTATAAGTGGTTTAAATCAGTGAAGGAGGCTAAGGCGTTTGTTGGAAGTCTTTCAGCCACCTCATCTTCTTCAGAACCGGCCTGACCTTCTAAAATGGTTGATAAGTACTTCTCAAAGTAAAGCTATTTTTTCTGAACTCAGACTTTACTTGAATAATTCAGACATTAACTATTGAAACTCTAAGGGCTGTAGTCAATTTCTCCCTGGACTTGGTGCTTTTAGCCTAAATAGATTATTTAAGTTTAATGTTTCCCTGCGGACTTTTAGATTTTACTTGTGTAATCTATTTTATTTTTGTATAACTTTATCTATAGAGAACTACAATTGATTTTAACTTGTTTTGGAGGTTTGGAGTTCTTATTGAAGGTCTCCCTGTTGGTTGATTTATAGTTTAAGTTTTGCTTTTTTTTTCTGTAAACGGTTCATAAGTACTCTCTTTAAATTTATAATTTCCCCCTTTTCCCCCTCCCTTTTTTTTCTTTTAATCTTTTATAATTTTTCACGGGTAGGTTAGTTTTAGTTTTCTTCTGATTTTTTTTTGTATTTAGTTTTATACTTCTGTTGAAGTTGTTCCTATTTGTAATTCTGTTTTCTAGTGCATAAATTAGTTATTATTTGCTAGTTATTATTTATATGGAACTTTTGTTAACGATACGGAACTGGAAGTCATTTTTGGGTTAATATTTTTTTGTAGAGCTAACTGCTTTTTTAGGTAGCTGTCTAGTTTTGGGTTGCGAGGGTGGGGTGGGTTCTCCAGTTCCAACACTACTCACTGTTTCTTTTGTTTTCCTTTGTTATTCAGGACATGTCTCTGTTTTGATTCTATGGATCTATGTTTACATTTTTGCTCCCAGACTGTTATTGTCCTGCTTGATTTGTTATATGCCTGCTACCTTCTATGCACAAACAATTGATAATGGTTAATACACTTAAATTTGTGAGCTGGAATGTAAAGGGATTGAATCATCCTGTTAAAAGAATGAAGGTCTTCTCGCATATTAAACAACTCAAAGCTGACATTGCTTTCCTTCAAGAAACTCGTATTCGTAGTTTTGATAATTCTCGGCTTTTGTCAAAGTGGGCGGGTCAGCATTTTCATTCATCCTTTGCTGCCAAAGCTAGGGGGGGGGGGGGTCTCCATCCTTATTAATTCAAATATTCCTTTTGAACTCCATAATAAGATATCTGATACAAATGGCCGTTTTATTATTGTTTCTGGTAAATTATATAATACTAAAGTTGTACTAGCAAACCTGTATGCTCCCAATTTTGATGATGTTAATTTTTTTGAACATTTTTTCTCCTCACTACCAGATTTAAACTCATACTCTCTTATACTGGGTGGCGATTTTAATTGTTGGTTAGATCCTAATTTGGATCGATCGTCCTCTGTTACTAGACTACCTACTAAATCTGCCTTAGCTATTCACTCTTTTCTTTCTAATTATGGTATCTCTGATATATGGCGTTTCCTTCATCCTACTGAGAGAGATTTTTTTTTTCACATGTTCACCATACCTTTACTAGAATTGACTACTTTTTACTTGATAATCAACTTATTCCATTTGTCTATTCTTGTGATTATCAGAGTATACTGATTTCTGACCATGCCCCAATTACTTTGTCTTTAAATTTTCCTGGTCTCCCTCAGAGGAATAAACTCTGGCGTCTTGACTCGACTTTATTATCGGATGATGATTTTCTAAAATTTATTAAGGATCAGATAACCTTTTATTTTAACACCAATACGTCATCTGAAATGTCATCCCAGATTGTCTGGGATACCATGAAAGCATATTTGAGGGGTCAAATAATCTCCTATACAGCAAATCTTAATAGAAAGTCCTGTACAGTTTGATTAGACCTCATTAATCAGATTAAAGAATTAGATCAACTGTATGCTCAAACTAAGAATCCTCAATTATACAAGAAGCGTGTAGAACTTCAAACTAAATTTAATCTTCTGTCTACTCAACCTGTTGAACGCCAACTTCTTGAGAGTAAGAGTCGCTTTTACATTCATGGTGACAAATCTGGTAAATTTCTAGCCAATCAGCTGAGGCGTTCCAAAGCCAAACAACATATTACAAAGATCCGGAAGGAGAATGGAGACTTTACATCAGATCACTTAGAAATCAATGACGTATTTAAAAATTTTTACTCTCGACTTTATTCCTCTGAATCTCTGAATGAGAATATCTCTGTTGATCATTTTTAAATAATCTGAATATTCCTTCACTTTCATCTGATTTTAAAGCCAAACTTAATGCACCTATATCATCAGAAGAAATATCTTTTGCAATTTCTGCATTGTCTTCAGGGAAATCTCCTGGACCTGATGGGTTCCCCATAGAATTTTATAAATCATTCTCTTCACTTCTTTCTCCTCAGTTACTCTTGTATTATCTGACTCGTTTAATTACGGTGTATTGCCACCCTCTTTTAATGAGGCATCTATTATTCTTTTATTAAAAAAGGGTAAAGACCCAACAGAGTGTTCCTTGTATAGGCCGATTTCTTTGCTCAATGTTGATGTTAAAATCTTGGCCAAAGTTTTGGCTTATAGATTAGAAACTGTTATTCCCTCTATTATTTCTGATGATCAGACTGGTTTTATTAAAACCCGTCTTCCTTTTTTTAATATTTGGCGTTTATTTAACATTTTATATTCACCTTCAACTGGGATTCCTGAATGTGTTATTTCCCTCGATGTGGAGAAAGCATTCGATCGTATAGAGTGGAACTACCTTTTTGCAGTTCTAGAAAAATTTGACTTTGGTCAAAGTTTTCTCTCTTGGATCAAATTGCTGTATCTGTGTCCTACTGCCTCTGTTTTAACTAATTTTCAGAAATCCCAGTTATTTAACCTCAAACATGGCACCTGTCAGGGATGCCCTTTAAGTCCCTTTCTCTTTGATTTGGCTATAGGACCTTTGGCGATAGCATTTCGAAGCTGTCCTGAATTGACCAGGATTCGGAGGGGGGGTGTTGAGCATAAAATTTCTCTTTATGCTGTTGACTTATTACTTTTTCTTTCAAATCCGTCTACATCCTTACCTCGAATGTTTTCACTTCTTGATCAGTTTAGCCAGTTTTCTGGCTATAAACTTAATTTACATAAGAGTGAACTTTTCCCAATTAATAAAGAAGCACAAGAATTAACAATAGTGACCTCCCTTTTAAAGTAGTTCATAATCAATTTACTTATCTTGGGATTACAGTCACAAGGAAGTTTAAAGATCTTTTTCGTGAAAGTTTTGCCAATCTTTTATATACTACAAAACAGAGTCTGTTACAATGGTCACCTCTATCTATGTCTTTGGTAGGCCGTATTAATGTTGCTAAAATGTATGTTCTCCCTAAATTTTTATATTTATTTCAATCAATCCCAATTTTTATTCCTAAATTTTTTTTTGATTCCTTAGACTCTATTATTTTGTCATATCTGTGGAAGAATAAGTGTTCTAGAATTAATAAAGTTTATCTCCAAAAATCTAAAAAAGTGGGTGGCATGGCTTTACCTAACATTTGTTTATATTATTGAGCAGCCAATATACGTTGTCCTACCTTTTGGTCTTTTTTCCATGGCCAACCCGAGTGCCCTAATTGGGTGGCAATGGAGTTGAGTTCCACTAAAGATTTATCTATTTCTGCACTTCTTGGCTCTGTACTCCCTAGTAGTTTGTCCAGATTAATTGTTAATCCTCTTGTTAGACACACTTTGCGAATATGGGCTCAGTTTAGGAAATTTTATGGTTTCTATAGTTTTTCTTTTTCTAGTCCTATCTTACATAATCACCTTTTTTTACCTACTATGTATGATTCAACATTCCATAATTGGTATAGGAAGGGCATTAGACATTTTGAAGATCTTTTATTGATAATCACTTTGCATCTTTTCAACAGCTCTCTGCTGTTCAATCTGCTTAATGCTCATTTTTTTAGATATCTCCAAATTAGACACTTTATTAATCCATTAATTCCTAACTTCCCTGAAATGCCTGAGAAAAATGTTATGGATTTCTTTCTTTCTATTAATCCACTGGGTAAAGGTTTAATATCACTTATTTGTGATAAATTAGCATTCTTATAGCGTTCCCCTGTAGATAAAATTAGAATGGCTTGAGAGCATGATTTAAATATCTCTTTATCTGCTGAGACTTGGGACTCGATTCTCAAATCGGTTAATTCAACCTCTCTTTGTGCTCGCCATTGCCTTTTACAGTTTAAGATTGTTCATAGAGCCCATATGTCTAAATCTAAATTACCTCGATTTTACCCTAATATTAGTCCGCTTTGTGATAAATGCAAAAGGGGCCTCTCTTATTCATATGTACTGGTTCTGTCCTAGCTTGGAGAAATTTTGGAAAGATGTCTTCATTATCTTATATTCTGAACCACCACTTAGAACCTAACCCTTTAATTGCTTTGTTTGGTTTTTTGGGTGAGACAGATTTACGTTTGAGTTCGACAAAGTGTCGAATATTATCTTTTGCTTCTCTCCTGGCTAGACGTTTAATCCTCCTTAGATGGAGAGATGTTGCCCCGCCCACGCATGCTCAATGGCTTAACGATATTATGGCCTGCTTAGCCCTTGAAAAAATTCATTATTCAGTTGTTAATTTGGATATAAAGTTCCATAAGGTCTGGGGACCTTTTATTGAGTACTTTCATAGCCTTCCTCTTAACTAAGGTTTTTTTTCGGTCCCTTGTTTTCAGCTCTTTTTTTTTGGTAGTAGGCATTATTATCTTCTGTTTTTAAGTGTATTTACAGTTTTGGGGGTTTGAATGTCCTGATTTATATTCTCTATATTGTGTTGTGGTTGGTCTGGAGTTTTTTTTTGTTGTGGGGCTTGGGGAGGATGCCAATTTTACAAGTCTTCAATTTGGGTGCTTTCTCAATGATCTTTTTTGTATTATAGTATTATTGTATGTTTATTTTTGCACTGTATTAATTTTCTTCATTTTGATTTGGGGTTTTTTTTCTGTCTGTAGTGATGTAGAAAATGCATAAAAAAACTAATAAAAAAAAACTTCTATAGTTGTACCGTGGAGAGCATTCTGACAGGCTGCATCACTGTCTGGTGGGGAGAGGCTACTGCACAGGACCGAAAGAAACTGCAGAAGGTTGCAAATCTAGTCAGCTTCATCTTGAGCACTAGCCTATAAAGAGCCCGTGACATCTTCAGGGAGCGGTGTCTCAGAAAGGTAACGTCCATTATTAAGGATCTGCAGCACCCAGGGCATTCCTTTTGTCACTGTTACCATCAGGTAGGAGATACAAAAGCCTGAAGGCACACACTAAGCAATTCAGGAACAGCTTCTTCCCCTTTGCCATCTGATTCCAAAATGGACATTGAATGCTGGACACTACCTCACTTTTTTTTAATATACAGTATTTCTGTTTTTGCACTTTTTAAAAATCTATTCAATATATGTAATTGATTTACTTGTTTATTTATTATTATTATTATTTTATTTGTTTTTTTTTCTCTGCTGGATTATATATTGCATTGGACTGCTGCTGCTAAGTTAACCAATTTCACATCACATGCCGGTGATAATAAACCTGATTCTGATTCTGATTTTTAAACATCCAATTTGTCAAAATTCTCTAAGTGCTAATAATAGTTCTATAAATATTATTGCTGCCAATATCTATACCAGATTTTACACAAACAATATATAACTGGCTGTAATATAAGGAGTTACAGGTACGGCAATTATTTTGAACTGCAAGTCTCTTACCGGATATGCATCAGTTAATTGCTCCAGATTGAACAAATGGGATGCAAAGAGTGCACAGGCTATTCCACTAAGCAACCCAGCTAATAAAACAAGTGAGCACATAAGGATTTGAAAGTACTTTAGTTAGGTCACCTGAAGTAACAAATTTAATTTTTTATGAATACCCCAAGTACAGAAATTTAATCAAAAATCCTGTACTGTGCTTGTGTGGCAATAGCATAGGATTAGAACTTAGTGGCAATGTTCAATTTATCATCATGTGCAGAGAATATCTATAATATTCTAATCAAAGCACTTCAATGTCATCATAACTAGTATTTTTAACAAGCAGATTAGAAATTTCTAATACTATTCAGACAAAAGGAAGATGTATTTATACAGTATACATCAACTTCTCTTCCCCACAATATTCCCTTGTGCAGCCGGCATATCCGCAGGTCATTTAGTTCCAAATCTATGCTGATATAAAATAGCAAATCAACTGATTTCCTTTGGGACTATTTTCTTGAAACAATCTTAAACTAGATTAAAAGCAATCATTGTATTGAGAATCTATGACCTAATGAAAAAAAAAATAAAGCTTATTTCCTGGACTAGCCAATCCCATTTGCTTCATCTAAGCCGTGGCTACAGATTCTACTTCTGACTGATAAGCAGTGGTCTACAATGAAATCTGGAGCTTTAGCAGAAGAAGGAAGATTGAAGAGTGATGCATACATTAGACCTGGGTAAAGCAACAGAGGAATTCTTAACATATTGTATCATCACACCCTGCCCTGCTGCAAGGTAACACATTATCATTACACCCAGTGAGATCAGTTGTGTTACAAGATTCAGGCAGGAGGTGGCAGTGGAGCAGATGGTTCATCATTCCTGGTTTCATTCCAAGACCACAGATCACTCAGTTGCTGTCAATGTAATCACATTGCCTCATCATTAATTTTGCTCTTGTCTTATGGTCTAAATTACAGACACTGCAATTTCATTCCAATGGAGAGGAAACATTGGTCCCTATTAAATGTTTTCCCTCTCACCATAAACCTAGACCCTCTCGTTTAACACTTCTCTACCCTGGAAAAAGACTCCGACCATTCATCCCGTCTTTGTCACTCATCCCATCAGCGTGCTCCTATGGGTTGCATTTCGGCCTCCTACGTTCCAGTAAAAAACCCTGCCGATTCAGTTTCTCCTTGTAAATCAAGTTATCCTCTCCTGGCAGCATTCTTGTGGATCTTTTCTGCACCCTTTCAAACTTGATGTCATCCTTATAATAGTTTTATCATGCAGGAAGCCACAGGTAGGTGAGTTAGAATGGAAGAGGGATGGTGATATATGGTGGTAGGCTAATAAAGTTTAAATGAAAAGATATTTATGCCAGCCTTCATTTGAAATCAACAAATTTACCATACAGAATATTACACAATAACTTGATAAGTGCCCCTGAAATAGCTAAAATGCTAAGCCCAATATTTTAACTTGTTCCATCTCTGAAGGCAAGGTGCTGAGAGAAGAGTTGATGAAAGTGGTGTGGTGGCTGTGTCCCACTAGCCCGAAGGTAAGAGCAGCCTGTTCCAAAAACCAGAATTATCTTAGATAAGCTTCTTTACCTCACTCAGCAATCATACCTTAAGAAAGTTCCAACCAGGAATATCAAAAAAATAAGTGTAACACTCTGTTTTAAAGGACTATGAAACAAAGTTAACTCTTCAGGTCAAAGAGAGCTTGTAATGAAAGATATTTGATCTGAACTGTTAACTCTGTTTCTACATAGGCCACCTAACCCACAGTGAGTTCCCAGTATTTTCTGGTTTTACCTGTATTAGTACGAGAGGTGATTGATAAGTTTGTGGCCTAAGGTAGGAGGAGTCAATTTTAGGAAACCTAGCACATTTATTTTTCAGCATAGTCCCTTCCTACATGTACACACTTAGTCCAGTGGTCGTGGAGCATATGGATCTTGAACCTCCAGAAAGTGTCCACAGATGGGTGATTGATAAGTTTGTGGCCTAAAGTAGAAGGAGATGAGTTATACAGCTCTCATTACATGCACATACAGGTCAGCTCTTTGAGTGACTATACAGAAAATTTGAAGTTAATAACTCATCTCCTTCTACCTTAAGCCATGAACATCAATCACCCCGCAGAGTTATTAAGTTCAATCTTTCTGCATTACCACTCAGAGCTGACCTGCATGTGCATGTAACGAGAGCTGTATAACTCATCTGCGTTCCTGTACATGGTTCTAACTCCATAATCAAGTTCACAGACGACACCATGGTGGTTGGCCTGATCAGATGGGATGATGAGACGGTCTACAGGGACAAGGTCCAACACCTGGCCACGTGCTGTGCCGACAACAACCTGGCCCTTAACACCTAGAAGACCAAGGAGATCATTGTGGACTTCAGGCATGCCAGGAACCACACTCACATCCCCATCTACATCAATGAAGCTTTAGTGGAGTGTGTATCAAGCTTCAAATTCCTTGGTGTCCACATTTCCGTGGATCTCACCTGGTCCCTGAACTCCTCCATCCTGATCAAAAAGGCACAACAGCGCCTGTATTTCCTGCGGAGCATCAAGAAAGCTCACCTCTGTCCCAGGATACTGACGGACTTTTACCGCTGTACCATTAAGAGCATACTCACCAACTGCATCTCAGTGTGGTACGGCAATTGTCCCGTATTGGACCGCAAAGCACTCCAGCAGATTACTGGCACCCAATTGCCCACCACTGAGAACATCTACCATAAACACTGTTTGGGCAGGGCGAAAAGCATTATCAAGGATGCATCTCACCCTAACCATGGACTTTTTACTCTCCTCCCATCCGGTAGGCGGTATAAGAGCCTCCGCTCCCACACCAGCAGGCACAGGAAGAGCTTCTTCCCTGAGGCTGTGACCTTGC
Organism: Hypanus sabinus; assembly: GCF_030144855.1. Taxonomy (NCBI): domain Eukaryota; kingdom Metazoa; phylum Chordata; class Chondrichthyes; order Myliobatiformes; family Dasyatidae; genus Hypanus; species Hypanus sabinus. Next base: position 57,086,824 of record NC_082711.1, on the reverse strand, counting down.
TGAACCTCACATCACAGCGCTAAGCAGTATTGCACCCATATTGTACCGTCTCAGTACTTATGCAGATATTTTGTAAATAACACTATTCTTTGCACTTCTGGTTAGATGCCAACTGCATTTCATTTGGCTTTGTATCTGTACTCGGCACAACAACAGTAAAGTTGAATCTAATCTAATTTCCTTCTACACCAGGCCATGAACTTATCAATCACCCCTGCTGTGGACACTTACTGGAGATCCAAGATCCGTATGCTCCACGACCACTGGACTAAGTGTGTAAATGAAGGAGCGGATTATGTGGAAAAATAAATCTGCTGGGTTTTCTAAAATTGACTCCTTCTACCTTAGGCCACGAACTTATCAATCTCCCCTCATAATTTGATCTTTAGCCCCTACTTCCATCCTGACTGACTTCAACTAAATCAGCACAAAAATCAATAATTTGGTCTGGGGCCTTAGAGCACCAGTGAATTTGCTAAATTGTCTGAGGGAAAAAGATAATATTTAGATTGACTTAATTTTTACTTTCTGTTTTTAATGCAAATATCAGTCTTCTTAATATGAGTATGTACAGTGAAACAGAAACTGTTGGAGATTGTTGATCAGAGTGACATGTGCCAGATTTCAGTCACGTAGAGATGACATTTTGCATTCCCCCCCCCCCTTTAAAGAACAGCGTTGTAATTTAATTCTGAAGGACAGTCTACAGGAATTAGATCACAAAGGGGACAAATTTTCCTCCAAATTCTACAGAGCAATGTCAAGTAGCATGGGGACTTTGTCACTTTAACAGTCTAATTAGCATACAATACAGCCATTAAATGCTGTGGCCTCCCATGCATTAATTCTGCTGAAAGCAATCCCTTGAGATAAACCATAAAATGACAAGGCAAACCATTATCACAGATATTCGGGTTTGTTTTCACAGAAAAGAATTGCACAATATTCCTTTGTGACTAAATCTGTATCAAACAGCTCATTTCTTGTAAACTCGCCACATCTGCCAGCCTCTGCTCTTTAAGCACTTTATAATCCTACAGATTCCAGTCGACGGGTTAATTCAAAGTGGTCCACACTTTTTGTGCATGGTTATTTATGTTTTATATATATTTATTCAACCCATTGGAAGTTTATGGTTCTAGTATAACTTCACAATTTAAAAAAATAAAACTATAAGTCCTGAAATTATACTTGCTGTTAGTATTCACACCTTAAGGAGTGATAGTTTTTGAGAAGAGTCAGTGTATCAACTGAAGCTTCATAATGATCCTGAAGTGTAATAATGGGAGGTTATGTAACAATGGGTCTGCTTTTCAGAGTCATTAATAAAGCACTGCCTCCTTGGGTGCTGTAGACACAGACCATGGAGGAATAGGAAGTTTTTATTTCACACTGCCTGTATCTTCATAGTCCCTAAACAAAACAGTAAAAGTCACTGCTTATTCATTTCTCTGCCGGTTGTAGAACCTTGGTTTTCTGCTATGCAGTTACAAGTAGTTTTACTAATAAGATATAATGTAAAATGTAACATTCAAGCTTTAACTGTAATCAATGCTTAGATGGCTCAATGTGTACGCAGTATGAAGTAATTGTGAGCTTACGCCTTAATCTAGCTTTGAAATACTATTGTACTTTTGGAGGTGAGATCTTTCAGATGATACATTATAAGCTTGAATCATACACTCTCTTGGAGAGCTCGAAAGAGCTCAAGGAAACATCCAAAAGAGAGAAGCAAAGTTGTTCTGGATATGGTATATTGCAATATTGGTTGCAATGTTCCCTGGATTTTTTTTTACATCTGCGTGGACTAACCATCACTCTGAGCAGGTAATTTTTAAACTGCCTGGCACTTTAAATGTTTTTGTTTGTAACATGCATGCTGTGAATATATAGAATGAAGAGTAATAAATTACATACTTTTGATTTTTTTTATTAATTGAAGGGTATAATGAAATACAGTACAACTAAGAAAATCTTTCATGTTCTGTAAACCTTTTTTAGCTGCATCAAATTCCAGCAAACGTTATCCAACAAAGCTTATGCACGCAGGAGCATTTCAGTTACTGCGCACCCACGCAACGTAAAGGCAACGGTGATTGGTTGTAAAAGGGTAAGTATTGTTTTCAGGGTGCCATGGTAGCATAGAGGTCAGCATGATGCTATTACAGCTCGGGGCATCAGTGTTGGGGGTTCAATTCCAACGTCACCTTAAAGAGTGTAATAATGGGAGGATAGGTAACATCCTCCCCATGGAATGCACAGGTTTTCTCTTGGTGCTCCAGTTTCTTCTCATATAGTAGGTTAATTAGTCCGTAAATTGCCCCATATTTAGGCTGGGGTTAAATTGGGGGTTGCTGGGCAGCATAACTCAAAGGGCCAGAAGGGCCTGTTTTATACTGTATTGTAATAAATAAATGCATTGATGGATAGATCGGTAGATAAATAGATAGATAAAAGAATCAGCATTAGTGAAGAATCATATTTGTTATCAATTACATATGACATGAAATTTGTTATTTTGAAGCAACAGTAAAGTGCAAAGACAAACTATAAATTACAAAAATAAATAAATAATGCAAAACAGAAGAATGAAAAGGTAGTGTTCATGGGTTCATATACTGTTCAGAAATCTGATGGTGAACAGGAAGAAGATGCTCCGAAATCTTGAAGTCTGGGTGTTCGGACTCTTACTCCTCCTCTCTGATAATAGTAATAAGAAGAGGGAATGTCCCAGATGACGAGGGTCCTTCATGAATAATGCCTCATTCTTGAGGCACTGCCTCCTGAGGATGTACTCATGAGTGGGAAGGATTATGCCCATGATGGAGCTGCCCAGGTCTATAACCCTCTGCAGCTTCTTGCAATCCACAGGGTACTGAAGACTGAAGATCTCAGAGCAAGATTACTGTACTACAGAGATCTCAGGGACTACTATATACTTTGCTTTATGGAAACATGGATCACCCCTGACACTTCGGATGCAGTAGCTCAGCCCAATGGCTTCACCGTCCACTGAAAAGATAGCATGGCTGACTTTTTTTTAAAAAGGTAGAGGAAGTGGAGTGTGATTTGTGATGAATTCATCATGGTTAATGGATTTGGCAGTTCTGGCCCAATCCTGGAATATTTAGTGGTCAGGTGTCATTCATTTCAGCAGATGAGGGAGTTTTCCACCGTCAGCCTGGTTGTCATGTACATTCCACCCCGGCCACGTTAGGCAGGCACTCGAGGAGCTTAACACTCTGATCAGGAGTCATGAAACCATACACCCTGATCACTTCCCTATCTCTGTGGGGAATTTTGACTAGGCCAGCTTGAAGAGGTCTCTGAACAACTACCACCAACATGTCTATCACCTGTGGAATCAGGAAAGCCAACACACTTGACCACTGTTATACCAACATCAAGAACGCTTACTGTGCCATTCCAGGCCCGTAATTTGGAAGTCCAATCACATGGCTTCTACTTTCAGTGTACAGGTAGAGGCTAAAGACTGGAGCACCAGTGGGGAGGACCAAGAAGGTGTAGTCAGAAAGGTGAAGGACAGCTTTGAGTCAGTGGACTGGACAATATAAAGGGATTCATCACTAAATCAGAATGAATATTCCACAGTTGTCTCTGACTTCATCAAGATCTGTGTGGATGAGTGCGTGCCTTTGAGAACACACTCGACTGACATTCCCAAACCAAAAGCCATGGTTGAATCAGGAAATTCGTAGTCTGCTGAGAGCTAGATCTGTGATGTTCAAGACCACTGATCCAGACCTATGCAAGAAGTCTAGGTACAACCTACAGAAGGCTACTTGAAGAGCGAGAAAACAATTCCAATTGAAGTTAGAGACGGAATTGGACGCAAATCAACTCTGGCAGGTTTTGCAGGCCATTACTTCTGACAAGGTGAAACCTAAAATCATGAATATTAGGTTCACAAATAGAGAAAGCTTGTAGACAGTGTGAGAGGGAGGAAAGGCAGGTGATAGAGAAGGGACGCACTCAGACTGATGGTCTGAGATGTGTCTACTTTAATGCAAGGGGTACTGTGAACAAAGCGGATGAGCTTAGAGCGTGGATCAGTACTTGGAACTATGATGTGGTGGCCATTACAAAGACTTGGATGGCTCAGGGACAGGAATGGTTACTTCAAGTGCCGGGTTTTAGATGTTTCAGAAAGGACAGGGAGGGAAGCAAAGGAGGTTGGGGCGTGGCACTGTTGATCAGAGATTGTGTCACAGCTGCAGAAAAGGAGGATGTCATGGAGGGATTGTCTACGGAGTCTCTGTGGGTGGAGGTTAGGAAAAGGAAGGGTTCAATAACTTTAAAGTGTGTTTTTTATAGGCAGCCCAACAGTAACAGGGATATCGAGTAGCAGATAGGGAAACAGATCCTGGAAAGGTGTAATAATAACAGAGTGATTGTGATGGGAGATTTTAATTTCCCAAATATCGATTGGCATCTCCCTAGAGGAAAGGATTTAGATTGGGTGGAGTTTGTTAGGTGTGTTCAGGAAGGTTTCTTGACACAATATGTAGATAAGCCTACAAGAGGAGAGGCTGTCCTTGGTTTGGTATTGGGAAATGAACTGGTCAGGTGTCAGGTCTCTCAGTGGGAGAACATTTTGGAGATAGTGATCATAATTCTATCTCCTTTACAATAGCATTGGAGAGAAATAGGGACAGACAAGTTAAAAAGGCATTTAATTGGAGTAAGGGGAACTATGAAGCTATCAGGCAGGAACTTGGAAACTTAAATTGGGAACAGATGTTCTCAGGGAAAAGTACGGAAGAAATGTGGCAAATATTCAGGGGATATTTGTGTGGAGTTCTGCATAGGTACATTCCAATGAGACAGGGAAGTTATGGTAGGGTACAGGAACCATGGTGTACAAAGGCTGTAGTAAATCTCGTCAAGAAGAAAAGAAAAGCTTATGAAAGGTTCAGAGAGCTAGGTAATATTACAAATCTAGAAGATTATAAGGCTAACAGGAAGGAGTTTAAGAAGGAAATTAGGTAAGCCAGAAGGGGCCATGAGAAGGCCTTGGCAGGCAGGATTAAGGAAAACCCCAAGGGATTCTACAAGTATGTGAAAAGCAAGAGGATAAGATGTGAACGAATAGGACCTATCAAGTATGACAGTGGGAAAGTGTGTATGGAACCGAAGGAAATAGCAGAGTACTTAATGAATACTTTACTTCAGTATTCACTATAGAAAAGGATCTTGGTGATTGTAGTGATGACTTGCAGTGGACTAAAAAGATTGAGCATGTAGATGTTAAGAAAGAGGATGTGCTGGAGCTTTTGGAAAGCATCAAGCTGGTTAAGTCGCTGGGACCGGATGACATGTACCCCAGGTTACTGTGAGAAGCAAGAGAAGAGATTGCTCAGCCTCTGGCAATGATCTTTGCATCATCAATGGGGACGGGAGAGGTTTCGGAGGATTGGAGGGTTGTTGATGTTGTTCCCTTATTCAAGAAAGGGAGTAGAGATAGCCCATGAAATTATAGACCAGTGAGTCTTACTTCAATAATTGCTAAGTTGATGGAGAAGATCTGAGAGGCAGGATTTCTGAACACTTGGAGAGGTATAATAGGATTAGGAATAGTCAGCATGGCTTTGTCAAGGGCAGATCGTGCCTTACAAGCCCGATTGAATTTTTTGAGGATGTGACAAAACACATTGATGAAGGAAGAGCAGTAGATGTAGTGTATATGGATTTCAGCAAGGCATATGATAAGGTACCCCATGCAAGGCTTATTGAGAAAGTAAGGAGGCATGGGATCCAAGGGGACATTGCTTTGTGGATCCAGGGTGTGCCTCAGGGGTCTGTTCTGGGACCCTACCTTTACTGAGTTTTATAAATGACCTGGATGAGGAAGTGGAAGAATGGTTAGTAAGTTTGCTGGTGACACAAATGTTGGGGGTGTTGTGGATAGTATGGAGGGGTGTCAGAGGTTACAGCAGGACACTGATAGGATGCAAAACTGGGCTGAGAAGAGGCAGATAGAGTTCAACCCAGGTAAGTGTGAAGTGGTTCATTTTGATAGGTCAAATATGATGGCAGAGTATAGTATTAATGATAAGACTCTGGGCAGTGTGGAGGATCAGAGGGACCTTGGGGTCCAAGTCCATAGGATGCTCAAAGCAGCTGTGCAGGTTAACTCTGTTGTTAAGAAGGCGTACAGTACATTGGCCTTCATCAATTGTGGAATTGAATTTAGGAGCAGAGAGGTAATGTTGCAGCTATATAGGACCTTGGTCAGACACCACTTGGAGTACTGTGTTCAGTTCTGGTCGCCTCACTACAGGAAGGATGTAGAAACTGTAGAAAGGGTGCAGAGGAGATTTACAAGCATGTTGCCTGGATTAGGAAGCATGCCTTATGAAAAGAGTTTGAGTGAACTCAGCCTTTTCTCTTTGGAGCGACGGAGGATGAGAGGTGACCTGATAGAGGTGTATAAGATGATGAGAGGCATTAATCGTGTGTATAGTCAGAGGCTTTTTCCCAGGGCTGAAATGGCTGCCACAAGAGGGTACCGGTTTAAGGTAAACACAAAGTACACTTCAGATGCTGTGGTCAAATCAACACTTACAAACAAGCTGGATGAACTCAGCAGGTCGGGCAGCATCCGTTGAAATGAGCAGCAACATTTTGGGCCACGACTCTTCGTCAGGACTGAAGAAGGAGGGGGCAGGGGCCCTATAAAGAAGGTGGAAGGTGCCAGGTGAAAAACCAATCAGAGGAAAGATCAAGGGGTGGGGGAGGGGATAGGCAGGAGAGGTGAAGAAGGAATGTAAGGGGAAAGCACTATGAGTAGTAGAAGGCAGAATCATAAGAGAGGTGATAGGCAGCTAGAAGAGGAGGCAAAGTGAAAGTGGGATGAGGGAAGGGAGGGGGGGGGGAATTACCAGATGTTGGAGAATTCAATGTTCATACCAAGGGACTGGAGACTACCCGGATGGTATATGAAGTGTTACTCCTCCAACCTGAGTTTGGCCTCATCATGGCAGTAGAGGAGGCCATGTATGGACATATCCGAATGGGAATGTGAAGCAGAGATGAAGTGGGTGGCAACCGGGAGATCCTGTCTGTAGTGACGGATGGAGCGGAGGTGCTCGACGAAGCGGTCCCCCAATCTGCGTCGGGTCTCGCTGATGTAGACGAGGCTGCACCGGGAGCACTGGATGCAATAGATTACCCCAACAGACTCACAAGTGAAGTGTTGCCTCACCTGGAAGGACTGTTTGGGGCCCTGAATGGTGGTAAGAGAGGAGGTGTAGGGACAGGTGTAGCACTTATGCTTGCAGGGATAAGAACCAGGTGGGAGATCTGTGGGGAGGGACATATGGACCACGCAGTCGTGGAGGGAACTGTTCCACATAACCCACGAAGAGGCAAGCATAGCTGGGCCCATGCGAGGGCCCATAGCTACACCTTTGGTCTAAAGAAAGTGGGAAGAGCCAAAAGAGAAGTTATTAAGTGTGAGTCAGTTCTGCCAACTAGAGGATTGTGGTGGTGTTGGGGAACTGGTTAGGTCTATTGTCAAGAAAGTAGTGGAGGGCTTTGAGGCCTTCGTGATGGGGAATTGAAGTGTATAAGGATTAGACATCCATGGTGAAAATGAACCGGTCAGGACCGGGGAACTGGAAGTTATGGAAGAGGTGGAGGCATGGGATGTATCCTGGATGTAGGTGGGGAGGGACTGAACTATGGGTGACAAAGTGGAGTCCAGGTAGGCAGATACCAGTTCAGTGGGGCAGGACCAGGCCAAAACTATAGGCCTACCAGGACAGTCAGGCTTATGGACCTTAGGAAGGAAGTAAAGCTGAGTAGTGCGGGGTGTGGGAATTATGAGTTTTTTGGCTGAGGATGGAGGGTCTCTGGAGTTGATAAGGGCAGTGATGGTAAGGGAGACAATGATTTGATGTTTAATCGAATTCTCCAACTTCTGGTAATTCCCTCCCTCTCCCTTCCCCCATCCCACTTTCACTCTGCCTCCTCTTCTAGCTGCTTATCACCTCTCTTATGATTCTGCCTTCTTCTACTACCTGTAGTGCTTTCCCCTTACATTCCTTCTTCACCTTTCCTGCCTATCCCCTCCCTGCTTCCCCTCCCGCACCCCTTGATCTTGCCTCTGATTGGTTTTTCACCTGGCACCTTCCACCCTCCCCCCTCCTTCTTTATAGGGTCCCTGCCCCCTCCTTCTTCAGTCCTGACAAAGGGTCTCGGCGCGAAACGTTGACTGCTCATTTCAAAGGATGCTGCCCAACCTGCTGAGTTCATCCAGCTTGTTTGTACCAGTTTAAGGTGCTTGGGAGTAGGTACAGAGGAGATGTCAGGGCTAAGTTTTTTTTACGCAGAGAGTGGGGAGCGCTTGGAATGGGCTGTCGGCAATGGTGGTGGAGGCGGATATGATAGGGTCTTTTAAGAGACTTTTGGATAGGTACACGGAGTTTAGAAAAATAGTTGGCAATGGGTAACCCTAGTAGTTTCTAAGGTAGGAACATGTTTGGCACACTTTGCTGTATTATGCTGTAGGTTTTCTGTTTCTGTGAATAACTGTAAAGCTTCAATCCAAGATGAGTTCTACATCTTTTATACACACTTTGAAAGGGAGAATGCAACTGAACATGTGTGAATCCATACAGCACCTGGTGACCCTGTGGTCTCTTTCTCAGAGGCCGATGTCAGAACATCTTTCAAGCGGACGAACCGTCCAAGGTGTCAGGCACTGATGGTGTATCTGGCAGGACATAGGAAACCCGTGCCAACCAACTGGCAAGAGTGTCGAAGGGCTTATTACATCTCGGACTGCTACAGTTAAATTTTCCCAACTATTTCAAAAGTGCGATAATCATACCAGTGCCCAAGAAGATCAGGATGAGCTGTTTCAACATCTATCGCTCAATTGCACTCACATCTATTGTGATGACGAGATTTGAGAGATTGATGATGGCTAGGATGAACTCCTGCCTCAGCAAGGACCTGGACCCACTGCCTATGACCACAATAAATCTACACAGATGCAATCTTATTGGCTGTCCGCTCAGCCTTGGATCACCTGGATAGTAACAATACCCACAACAGGCTGCTGTTTATTGATGACAGCTCAGCATTCAACACCATCATCCCCTCAGTACCAATCAACAAGCTTCAAATCCTGAGCCTCTGCAATTGGATCCTTGAATTCCTCGCTGGGAGACCACATACTGTTAATTTCAATTTCTCAGCAAATGAAACAGCTAATAGAAAGCCCTTTAATTTAAATTCAGCAAAATGTCAAGTAAATTTGCATTGCAAATGACAGTCTGTAACAGGAAAGTGTTTAACAATACGCTGTTGATATTCAATAGCATTGCCATCATGGAGTTCTCCCACCCCACCACCACCTTCCTGGGCAGAAACTCCATGGGTCAAAGAAGTCCATCAGCTACAAAGCCAGTTTAGATGTTGGGTATACAGTGATGAGAGACCAACCTCCAGAAGTTAAAAAAACTTTTCCATGAGCTTCAATTTACAATTTATCAATATGATGGAATACTTTCCTGAATGAGGGCAGTGCCAAAGACATTCAAGAAGTCAATACTATGCAGACCACTCTGCCATTCTAAACATTCATTCCCTCTAATACTGTGTGGTGTACAATCTGCAATGTGCACTGTAGTTATTCATCTTGGTTATTTCAGCAGCACCTATGATGCCTATCCAGGGCTTTTACCATCATGAATAGTAAAGGCATTGGGACAACCTCTTGACCTCCACTTCATCACTGCTGAATCGAAACCCAAAATTCCCTCCCCCTTCTCAGTACAGCAATATCCTTTGTACACCTTTGCTTGAAGGATGGTAGCAGTACAAGAAGATGGCCCATCATTGCCTTTTCGTGAACAATTAGAGCTGGGCAATAAATACTGACCTTGCAAGTAATGCAGGAAAATAAATAGGAAACAAATCAGCAAAATATAATCTAACAGATCATTTATTATTTCTATTAATCTTCCAAAAAATCACTGAATTAATTGATATGGTGAGTTACTTCACTGCCTTATATGGAAGAAGTCCATGTGACTTTTCTGATGTGTGGAATCTATTTTATGTCAGCCACCGTATGATTCTAGGCAGAAGATGGCTCTGAATTAGATATCAAGGATACACTTAACTGTTGTATTCACTTTGGGGGAGAGGAGGAGGAGGGGGAGGGGGGAGGAGGGGGAGAGGGGGAGGAGGGGGAGAGGGGGAGAGGGGGGGAGGGGGAGGGAGGGGGGAGAGGGGGAGAGGGTGAGAGGGTGAGAGGGGGAGAGAGAGAGAGAATGCGCATGTGTAGTTATCTGTCCATATGTAGTCCTGGGGACAGTCACTGTGCTAAAAGAAACAGATCTATACATTACACTTCCTCCTTCTTTAGATAGTGCAATGTAAAAATTGTAGACGTAACAATTTCCTTTCACAATAATAGTCCATAACTAACTTCACTATACTAAAGATTCAGACTTTTGGGTGGTGCTCTGGTTCTTTCAGATAGCGCCCCTGGACCTGTGGAGTGGCATTAGGTTTGGCCAGTGTCTTGTCAAAGACAATGTTTCTGTTGCAGGTGTCACATTGCTGTTGGTGACATGACCATCCCTGAGAGGTAAGTCTGGTGGCTGTACTGTGTCCATCTTGTTGGATGCAGTCGACTCAGGTGTATTCTTCGGCTGAGCATCCAGTACCTGGCCCATGTGACATCTCCATGTACGATCTCCAACATAAACCGTGTACACCTATAGTCCAGTTCTTGAAGCTACCCTACCAGGAGTCCACTTGTCTTCTCAGTAATCATGTGCTAGGACTTCCAGTGCAATTTCAAAGTTCCTTCCTAATTTACTTTGCAACTGGCTCAAACATTTATCTGCACTTCCCTCCCTAGATTTGCTTGCAGGAGATCTCTGAGAGATTTCACATTCCTGCTCGTGAACAGCATTGCCGGTATTTGATTTGTCATCGCATGAACAGCACTCCAATACACAAAAAGGAAGTTGTCCACCTTGTGGTGTAGAGAAATGTTCTCCTTGTCCATGGCATTAATGAATCTATTGAAGGTTTGGACAAACCTTTCAGCTAACCCATTCATTGCTGGTTGATGAGGAGTGCACTTGAAATGTTTGATGCCAATTTTGTTCATAAATAGTCTAAACCCTTCTGATGTGTATTGTGGTCCATTGTCACTGAAATTGTAAGCCATTTCTGGAGAAGATAGTCCTCAGAGCAGAAATAGTCTTTCCTGTGGTGGTTGACTTCATTGGTATGACCTCTACTGGGTCACAGAGTGAAGACTTTCCTTCTTTAGTTGCTAGCAGCGGAAGAAAGGACAAGTTGAGAGTGTTGCTGTGTGGTTTGGTACCCTTGAGTTCTATGTCATAAGAGAGGGCTTCTAGGAAAAGTGACCAACATTTTAAATGGATAGCAGACATCACTGGGATTCCATTCCTAGGATTGAAAATGGAGACAAGGGGTTGGTGATCTGTCACTTGTGTAAACTTTTGTCTGTATGAAGTTCTGAGACGGACTTCTTTAGTCCCCATACTAGACTAAGGGCCTCTCAGTCGATCTGCACATAGTTGCATTCTGCACTCTTCAGTGATCTTGAAGCAAATATAATTGGGCAGTCAGATCCAGCTTTCATAGTGTGTGACAAAATGGCACCAATACCATAAGGGGATGCATTGCACACCAGTTTGATGGGTAGAGATGGATCATAATGGTTGAGCAGTTCATCGGATGCTATTAGTCTCTTTGTTTCCTTGAATGCTCGTTCATGTCTTTCTGACCATTTCCACTTTGTTCTTGTCTGCAACAGTGCATTCAATGGATGCAACACTGTAGCAAGATTTGGGAGAAACCTGTTGTAGTAGTTTACAAGGCCCAAGTATGACCTGAGTTGTGACACATTTCCTGGTTTGGATGCTTTTAGCATTGCTTCAGTATTTCTCATGATTTTTGTAAGCCATGTTTGACAATGACATGTCCACATTAAGAGGCTTTATTCATGAAAAACTCACATTTCTCTCTCTTTGTTTGCAGACCATACTCACTCAGCCTGGTAAGCACATTACCAAGGTTCTGGAGGTATTTTCATCATTTTTGCTGGTCACAGTGATGCCATCAAGGTAACGTTGTGTTCCTGGGATATCTTGGAGCACTTGGTCCATTGCTCTTTGTCAATTGCTGGAGCTGATGCGACGTCAAAGAAGAAAAAATTATACTGGAATGGTCCCTTGTGAGTGTTGATTGTGAGGAACTTCCTGTTTGACTCCTCAATCTTCATTTGTAGATAGGCTTGTGACAAGTCAATCTTTGAAAACCTCTCCCCTCTTGCCAAAGATGCAAAAATGTCTTCTATTCATGGCAGGGGATTCTGCACAGTACACAGCACAGGTTTGATACTCACTTTGAAGTCCCTGTATATGCGAACAGCTTTGGCCTTCTCTGTCTTTATCGCTGGGGCTATAGATATGGCCCAATTACTCCACTCAGCCTTAGAGAGAATGCCAGACAACTTCAAGCTCTGAAGTTCAGCATCCACTTTAGGACATATTGTGTGAGGCACTGGATGCGCTTTATGGAATCTTGGTGTTGCTGCTTCATCTAGTTCAATTCTGGCCTTCATGCTTTTGAGTTTACCAATACCCTTATCATTAGCATTCAGCAGCTGTGACAGTCTCTGGTTAGTGCCACTGTCCGGGCTGCAGTTATCTGTTGGTGACACATTGAGAGCTTTGATTGTATGCCAGTCTGGTTGGATATTTTTCAACTATTCACATCTGAAGAATGCTGGTCCTCCACTTCTCAACACATAAAGCTCTGACTTCTGCGCTTTGCCTTCATGCGTCACGTTTACTTTCAGTTTCCCTTCAGGAGACACTTTTTCAGCTGTGTAGGTTTTTAGCATCACTGAGGTCTGCTCTAATGGTTGCTCAGATAACAGTCTGTTATCGTCGGTCTCTGAAATTATAGACAAAGCTGACAGTGTATTCAGCTCCACTTTCAGTTTTACAACAGACACGTCTGCTGTCATCCATATGATTTTGTGATCTGCTTCAGTAATGCTATGCAATTGTAGGCATGTCAGCTCACCTTTGTCAGACTGTGTTGTCTAATTCAGTTTCACATTCAGTCACATTATGCTGTTGTTTACTCTTGTGTTTCGAACTTTTCCTTCTGTGTGGCTTTTCCCTTTAGTGTGCTTTTTGTCTGAATTGAATGCTCTCTCTTTGTGGCTTTGACTACTTACACTTTCTGCAAACTTTTTCTTTGAACCAACAGTCATTTGCTGGTTTGCATCATGAAAGGATTTGCCACATCCATAACATTTTTTGGCTTTTTGCACTATTCAGGGACATTTTGAGTGTTTCACATTCTAAACACTTTTTCTGCAGTTCTGATGCATTTTTTCTGCTGTCTCCAACAGTATTACAATGGTCAATGCCCATTCTAAAGTTAGGTCTCTTTCTGACTGTAGCCTCCTTTGAGTGCTTTGACTACGCATACCACAAACAAGCCTGTCTCTTAAGGCATCATAAAGTCTATCTCTAAAGTCACAGTATTAGGAAAGTGTGCGCAGTTCTGCAATGTATTCAGAAATGCATTCATCCTTTGACGTTCATTTTGTGAAATCTCTCAGATATTATTAGCAGATTAAGGTTCAAGTGATGTTGTAAAATTGTAACAATTTCATCAAACATCTTGCTTGCTGGCTATTCAGGAGTTACTAAGTTGAGTAAGAGCCTATATGTTTTAGCACCCATTAAGCTAATAAGCATGGAGACTTCCTTTTCTTCATCCATGTTATGCACATTACAATACAGTTCAACCCTCTTGATGTATAATTCCTAGTTCTCATTTGTACTATCAACTTCATCAGCTTTTCTGACTAAGGCCATCATCATGTTATTTTCACTTTGACTTTGTTAGTTGTGCATTTCTCACTGTGGACTATGTAGTTACTCAGACACCCCTTAGTTAGCGATCATGATGACCTTCTCCGTACAGATTCACTCTTTCCTCTTGCTGTCTCTTTTCCTTTCTCCGAATTCTGTCATCTCGTAACTGTCCATGCAGTTAGTGATATTTGCTGACATTCAGGTTTGTACTTGTCGCCAATTTGTTGTGTTTGTATTACATATTAATTAAATAAAAGCATGCGCATGGGGGTGAGCCTATCTGGTGTATTCACTTTGTAGAGAGAGAAGAGGTCAACGCTTGTGTACAGACAACAGATCAATGCACATGCATAGTTGTCTGTCAATAATTAGTGTTAATACGTCACACTTTTTCCATTGGAATCATCATTTGCCTTTGTGGTTGTCAAGATATGAAGTGCCTTCAAGTGCCAACTTTCTCATTGTGGTCCAGGAATTGGAAAGCCATTTGTCTGGGACTTTCCCTTTGAAATTACCACCACAAGTAACTATATAAGGAGATGCTGCACTCCAGACATTAGGTGTTTTGTAACAAGCCAAAACTATCACATCAAGGATGCAGATTACCCAATCTTGCACAACTGACTCCCCTTCACAGTTTTAATTACCTGTAAAACATGGTGGAATGTTCTGATATTGTAGAGGCTGGCATATAAATGCAAGTCTACCATTCTCCTTCTTCTCTCATTAATCTTACACAGATTATAAAATCCTCCAGTGTAATTGATTCAAGTATCCACTCTCTACACAGTACTATATTTTGCAAATCTGATAAAAGGACCACTTTTATCCTAATAGAGGCATGGAACACAGAAAGTGCAGTGAACTCCAAGCCTTCATGGTTACAAGTATCATTAGTGACCTTGTTTGGTTTGCTTGATATTCGATTCCTTTTGCCTTCCTTATTTGGAGTACTAAATGCCCCAGTATTGCACTATGGCCAAATGTCATCACATATGTAAAAGCTGTGAGCATGTTTGTTCGTTGCCGTTTGCTTTTGAGAAAATTTAGGCTTATTGTGGCTTGTGGAGAGTACATACATATTAAACAGTGCAACAATTCATGATCCCAGAAAGAAATTTGATTTGAGTGAAACGTAAATGCCACAAATGGAGTAAAAGGATGTAATTTGAGTCAGTGATAGTTCTGTAAAGAGGCAGAGTTTGCCAATTGATCCTTAAATTAAGGCTGTCACATTTTATTGACCTTGAAATTGCATTTTCTTAGCCTTTTACAGATCATACAGTTTCAACTATAGGATCAACCTGGGGATTTTGAAGCAAGGAACATTTGTGTAAATGGGATATAACAATGAAGTAAAATAAATTTATTCTTGAAGTGTGCATCTCTGTTCCTAGCAGAGGGAAACTACAGTAAGGGAATTCTGCATAGCACTTAGGTCACAGGGTCATTGGGCTATTGAAATTGCACACCAGGCCTCACTTCACCAGCAGCTACTTGTGGCCTCCCAGCCCCACGTGTTCAAATTGATTAAACTCTTGCAGCATGAATTTATAGATTAATTGCCTTCCACCAATTAACTTGTGAGGTTAATTTGAAAAAAATCGCTCGATTGAGTGAGACTATAGAAACTACCTATATTTTCCCATTATTGAAGCTACACTTTACTTTTGTTGCCGTTGTTCAGTCATTAAGTCGAATCTGACTATTCATGATCTCATGACTGTAGAGTCCACAGGGTTTCCATGGCAAGATATGGAAGCAGCAGATACTGCTGCTGGCCTGGCTGGGCTTGAACTCCAGGAACATCTACCTTGAAGTCCAGTGCTGATGCCACTGCACCACCAGTCTACATCACTTCATTTAACATTTCATCACTTCTATTCTAACATCAATGTAATTTGCAATAGGCTTCAATCAATCTATGCAAAGTATAATCCCTGATAATAACAGAAAGAACTTTTTAAAAACTTAAAAAAGGGCAGATGGGTAATAGGGTTGGCATGGCAGTGTAGTTGTCATTGCACCAGTGATCAGTAATCAGGGTTCAGTTCTCACCGCTGTCAGTAAGGAGCTTGTACATTCTTACCATGACTGTGTGGGTTTCCTCCAGGTCAGCTGTGGGGGCTGGAAGTGTGGCAACACTTGTGGTCTGGGCATCCCCCTTCAATAAACGATACACATATCGGGTTGGTGTGATTTGGGTTCATCCCAACAGTAAAGTTGGAATGTTCCGATATGGGAATGGAAATGATGATGAATGCAGCCCCATGCAAAGTTATCATTCGCCAGGAAATCTTACACCACATAAATTTAAAGGGGAAGTATATTTACAGATATTTCAACAAACAGAATCAGAATAAGGTTTGATATCACCGGCATATGTCATGAGATTTGTTAACTTAGAAGCAGCTGTACAATGCATTACATGATAATAGAGAAATATAAATAAATGAATCAGTGAATCTACAGTAAGTATATATAGATTAATATACTATACATTAAATAGTTAAATTACAAATACTGCAAAAACAGAAATAATATAAAAAAGTGAGGTAGTGTTCATAGGTTCAATGTCCACTTAGGAATCGGATGGCAGAGGGGAAGAAGTTAACAGGGAGAAAAAGAAAATGGCCCATTACAGTTAAACCTGTATAAATGTGTCAGGGACGGGGCCGGATGGACCCAAACGCAGGACGCAGACACTGAAGTACTAGGGGGAGGACAGGATGGAGATGCAATGGCATTTAAGGATAGAGCTGGGGTTCAGTTCGATAGAGTGTCAGGCAGGCAGAGCGGAGTGGGCTCCCGGAGTTCGAGTTCAGGTAGACAGGCTCCCGGTGTTCAGGCAGACAGGTCCCCGGGGTTCAGGCGGGTAAACAGGCAGACAGGTCCCCGGGGTTCAGGCGGGTAAACAGGCAGACAGGTCCCCAGGGTTCAGGCGGGTAAACAGGCAGACAGGTCCCCAGGGTTCAGGCAGGCAGGCAGACAGGTCCAGGTAGCTCGATAGGCTGGCGGAGAGCCCTCTCTGGGTGGGCCGCATATATCCCGGGTAGGGTTGCCTCCCAGGCGGAAACACCGGAGGCCTGGGCACGACGCGGGTACGGAGCACAATCCCAGGGTTTGGCGGAAGAGGAGGAGAGGGCAGAACCCCCACCGGGCAGTGGCAGGTCAGCTGGACCTGCCCAACGGAGGCAAGGAATAGGAATGGACATAGGTCCAGGGTGACCAACACAACAGTCACGATAACAGGAAAATCGGGAAAGGCCAGCAGACAGCGTGACCGCGCGAACAACCCAAATGAGCGGAGAAGCGGGACCAGCGCATGGGAAGAAAGGTGGGAAAGAGGACCAACCTGGAAATACTGGTACAGGGCACAGAAGCATGATGAGGCGTAGATCTGAGCCTGGGTAGGATAACGAAATGCAGAGAAGAGTTTGGAGCCGGCGGAGAACAGGAAACAGAACAAAACAACCACCCCCTGGTCCCAGTCCCAAGGCCCCTTATAAGCACCTGCAGCTCAATGAGTCACAGGTGTGCCTCCTTGAGCCAGGAGGGTCCTAACTAGATCACAGGTGACGGGAGGGACAACTGCAGGACCCAGAGTCCGGAGCCCTCAGACCGGATCGAGACCCAGAACACGGATTCCAGACCGGACCAGACCCTGACAAAATGTGCACATAAACATTGGGGCTCACTTCTGGAAAGTCGGGTGTTTTGTTTTGATTACTCACATGCTGAACCCATGTACTGTGTGTGAAGGACACCAACCACAGTTCGAACTTGGAATTCAAATTCATTTCAAACGATCTGGCTAACTCAGGGGTAATGGAACTTCCTCCTTGGAACCAATTGTCAGCAGACCAAAAATCTTACAGCAGAGTCTGTCCTTCAAGCAGCATTCTGCGAGCATCCCTTCTCTCAGCCAAAGCCAAGACACTAGTCTATGAAGCTAACTAACAGATCACACTGTGTTTGCAGAAAATTGCTAAAGAGCTTAACAGCATTGCAGTAGAAATTACAACAAAACAGGACATTACATGCTCTTTTTGGGGTTATTTTCAAGAAGATAAGATTAACGACAAGTTGTGTTATCGCTGCATTTAAATGTTCCATCTCAGGCTGCTGCTGCCACTGGAAGCCAACTGCCTGTAAACACTAGTGAGTAACCAGCCATCACTCAGTCAACTAATTTTTCCCCTCCCAGCAGTGGTGTTACCACAGCCCACATTTTACACTTGAGCCCTCAACTTGGCTCAAACAAAGCTTTCATGTAGCTGAACCACAGATGTTCCTGAAAAGTAGCTAAAGTAGCACTCAACTCCAGCTACAATGGTTAAAATACTCAAGTGAAAGACATGTTCTGTTGTTGTAATGTAAAATCAATGTAACACAAGGGTAAAAGTTATCTATCACTTCTTTCCAAGGTAAGATGTGGGTCCAGTGAAGTGTGCCAAAAGGTGATGGAAATGTTTTGAGCCGAACAGTAATTACCTGTACAAACACACCAGCTAGCTCCATCTTGTGTGTCAGTGTATTCCTTTTGCATCTGTGCACTTTGGCATGGAAGTATAAAATGTGTTGGAACAATGAGCCCAGAGGAGGTTTTGTAAGGTCTTTCAGCTGCAAGTTAGTCACTGGTGCATCTAGCATAATTCCGTGCATTTGGACTGCGTTACCAATCCACATGGTAAACAAACACAATATTGACCCTATTGGAAGCAACTTTGCCACATCTGAATTTAGTGCCATGTTGTCTGTCTAGTTTTATTCTTTCTTTGTTTCAACGTAGCATTAGTAACGCAACAGAGATGACCAGACTGGGCACATAACAAGCCGAACAGAGCAAAAGAGGGCAGATCTCAGAATCAGAATCAGGTTTATTATCACCGGCATGTAATGTGAAACTTGTTAACTTAGCAGCAGCAGTTCAATGCAATAGATAATCTAGCAAAATGAAAAAAATAATAAATAAAATAAAACATAATAACAATAAACAAGTAAATCATTTATGTATACGGAATAGATTTTAAAACATGCAAAAACAGAAATACTGTATATCAATAAAAAGTGAGGTAGTGTCCAAAACTTCAATGTCCATTTATGAATCGCATGGCAGAGGGGAGGAAGCTGTTTCTGAATCGTTGAGTCTGTACCCCCTACGTGATGGTAAACAGTGAGAAAAGGGCTTGCCCTGGGTACTGGAGGTCCTTAATAATGAATGCTGCCTTTCTGAGACACTGCTCCCTAAAGATGTTCTGGGTACTTTGTAGGCTAGTGCCTAAGATGGAGCTGACTAGATTTACAACCTTCTTCAGCTTCTTTCGGTCCTGTGCAGTACCCCCTCCATACCAGACAGTGATGCAGCCTGTCAGAATGTTCACTACGGTACAAGTATAGAAGTTTTTGAGCGTATTTGTTGACATGCCAAATCTCTTCAAACTCCTATTAAAGTATAGTTGCTGTCTTGCCTTCTTTATAACTACATCGATATGTTGGGACCAGGCTAGATCCTCAGAGATCTTAACACCCAGGAATTTGAAACTGCTCACTCTCTCCACTTCTGATCCCTCTGTGAGGATTGGTACGTGTTCCTTTGTCTTACCCTTCCTGAAGTCCACAATCAGCTCTTTCGTCTTACTGACATTGAGTGCCAGGTTGTTGCTGCAGACCACTCCACTAGGTACTCCACCAGGTACTCCATCGAGACCTTCTACCTTATGAAGATTCACTCTCTTTAAAGACAGCCTAATAGCGGCTTCTGAGATGGAGGTCACAGAATCATCAGGTGCAGCAGGGATCTTCACAGCTGTAGTTGTGTTCTCCCTTTCAAAGTGGGTATTGAATGCGTTGAGTTCATCTGGTAGTGAAGCATCGCTGCCATTCATACTATTGGGTTTCGCTTTGTAGGAACTAATGTCTTGTAGACCCTGCCAGAATTGCCATGCATCTGATATCACCTCCAATCTCATTTGAAGTTGTCTCTTCACCCTTGAAATAACCATTCGCACATCACACCTGGTTTTCTGGTACAGGCCTAGATCACCAGACTGGAATGCCACAGATCTAGCCTGCAGCAGATGATGTACCTCCTGGTTCATCCATGGCTTTTGGTTTGGGAATGTACAGTAAGTCTTTGTAGGCACACACTCATCCACATAGATTTTAATGAAGTAGGTATCAAATGCAGCATACTCTTCCAGATTCGAGGATGAATCCCTGAATACAGTCCAGTCCACCAATTCAAAGCAGTCCTGTAGGTGCTCCTGTGCTTCCCTTGTCTAGACCTTCTTGGTCCTCACTCATGGTGCTGCAGTCTTCAGTCTCTGCTTATACTCAGGGAGCAGAAGTACAGCCACGTGATCAGACTTCCCAAAGTGAGGGCTTAAAATAGAACAGTAGGCATTCTTGATGGTGGTGTAGCAATGGTTCAGTGTGTTATTTCCTCTAGTATTGCAAGTGATCTGTTGATGGTAGTTGCTTAGTGATTTTTTTTAGACTGGTCTGGTTAAAATCTCCCAAGATGATTCTGAAAGCATTAGGGTGCACTGTTTCATGCATATTGATCCCATTACTTAGATCATCTAGTACCTGATTGACATCGGCCTGAGGTGGAATGTAAACTGTTACCAGAATGACCCCAGAGAACTCCCGTTGTATTTCCTCCCCTAAGGAGTATACATAAATCAGATGTTTTATTTTCAACCATCTAGTAGTCAGCACTATTTAAGGTTAGTGTTTATTTTTAAGTTTCAATTTATTAATACACAATTGACAAAATTGTCGTGGGATTTAAGTGTGGGTCACTGGCTTGTTAGCCAGGCCATCAGTAGTGCTAATAAGAAAGCAAAAACTGCTGGAGAAACTTAGCAGATCAGGTAGGATCTGTGGAAGGAGAAAATGTTTCATGTCAATGAACTCTCATCAGACTCTGTACCTTTCAACTTCTTCTGGATCCTGTGTGAGCACAATGTCTTCTTCAGCAGAACCTTAAATCATAATGTCAGAGAGTGGAAGGTTGCATCATAAAGATAAACACAAGAGATTCTGCAAATGAATACACGAGATTCAGTCCTGATTAAGGATCTTAGCCTAAAATGTTGACTGTTCCTTTGCCTTCATATATGCTGTCTGACCTGCTGAGTTCCTCCAGCATTTTGTGTGTGTTACATCATCAAAGTTCAAAGTTGAAAGTAAATTTATTATCAAAGTACAAAAATGTCACTATTTACTATGTAGTGATTTATTTTCTTTCAAGCATTCACAGTAGAACAAATAAATACAATAGAATCAATGAAAAAATACACAGAAACAAAGACTGATTAAAAAAAGTGTTTTTGTTTAATTAATTTAGTATATAAGTGATTACCTCTTTTATTGTCTGAGCTGCAGGAATGAGCTCTGAGTGAATTTCGTAGAAAGGTATTTGCAGAGAGCAAGAGTTCCAGTCTACTCTGACCTCTGAAAAGAAAGCTGAAGGTGGATTGGGTTTCCAAATTGCAACAGCTCTTGTCAACCGACAGCTTTTTTTGATGAGGATCTGGATTTAGCAGATGATGAAGAGACAACAAGGAGCAAAATGGATTTTTCCATTCAACAGATGAAGAAATAGGTGATTTTGAGATAATTGCTAATGTTCATCACTTGGAGACCAGATGGAGCACTTGCTTGAACGTTCACGATGTGATTAGATTATAGAGAGGAAGGCAACAGCTCTCTGCCAGCAACTGATGGAATCAACATTCGTTGGAGAGTCATTATTGGATATGGTTAATTCCTCATGGGTCAAAATGGTTGCCATAAGGGATGGTGTATGGATGTGGACTGCTGATTGACAGCCCCACCTACTGGTAGAAATAATGGGAAAATCATAGTGATCACCCAAGAGGCATTTCCACTGCAGAAGACTCTCCTCTAGGAAAGTCCATTCAATAATTTGCTCCTTGTTCTGTAGGTTCACCTGAATGGAAAACACAAGTAAGATTGGAGATCTGGGGCTTCTTCTACATACAGACCATTGCACTAGCACAAAAATATAGCAAAATTGAAAAAGAAATAAGGATGAACATGGATTTTGTTTCTTATAAAAAATGCAGTAGAATAAGTTTTCAATTCACACATTAATCTCATTTCTCTTTTGTGCTTCTTGAGTTTATTTTCCCCTAAACCACAGCTTACATTCATACCTAACCATAGGGAATTATTTCTATTAAAGAAACCCTCAGTATCAAGAGCAGTTTGTCTAAGTGGTTTAAGATAATTGACTGGAATTTTGTTACCTGCAGTCATGAAAATCACAGCAAAGTTTATACTGATTTTATTACCAATTTTGCTGTCCAAATTATCCTCCCACAACCATACCATTTCACAAAGATCCTTCCTTATCCACATCCTGTTTTTCATTCACAAGCTGTCATTACAGTATTATTCCATCTCAGTGTACTTGCTAATTCCACACTGCTCTACCACACTGATCAACCGCACAGTCTTCAAATCTATCTCACTTTTTCCCAAGGTCTTAGTATGAGATATTCCTTGGTGCTCTCAATTCTACCATCTAATTTACTCGTTCACCATCCTCTAATATATTGTTTAATCAAAAATTATTTTGTGCATGTTTCTACTCTGATGGAAAATGCACTGAAAACCTTGAGCCTGTCATTTCTCAATAACAACATATAAGTGTGATGGATACTTATTTCTGAGACTAGTTGAGTACTTTCTCATAAGACCATAGGCATAGGAGAGAATTAGGCCACTCAGCTCATCAAGTCTGCTCCTCCATTCCATCATGGCTGATCTTAGATCCCATGCAACCCCATATACCTGCTTTCTTGCTATAATCCTTCAATGCCCTGACCAATCAGGAAATAATCAACTTCCACCTGAAATATACACACAGACTTGGCCTTCACCACAGACTGCGGCAGAGCATTCCGCAGATATGCTACTCTCTGGCTAAAAAAATTCCTCCTTATCTCTATTCTAAGGGTCGCCCCTCAATTCTGAGGCTGTGCCCTCTTGTTCTGAATACCACGGCCATAGGAAACATTCTCTCCAGATCCAACCTATCAAGTCCTTTCAATCCTCGGTAGGTTTCAATGAGATTTCCCCCCCCCCCCCAAATTCTTCCAAATTCCAATGAGTACAGGCCCAAAGCTGCCAAACATTCCTGATATATTAACCCCCTTCATCTCTGGTATCATTCTCTCCAATGCAGCACATCCTTTCTGAGATATGGGGCCCTAAACTGTTCACAATACTCAAAGTGTGGCTTGACTAGCGTTTTATAAAACCTCAGCATTGTCTCTTTGCTTTTATATTTTAATGCCCTTGAAATAATAACTAACATTGCATTTGCCACCTTTACCACAGATTACACATGTACATTAACCCTCTGGAAGTATTGCATGAGGACTCCTAAATCCTTTGACACCTCTGCTATTTGAACCTTCTCCCCATTTAGATAATAGTCTGCACTATTGTTCTTTTTATCAAAATGCATGATCATACATTTCCAAACAATGCATTCCATTTACCACTTTTTTGCCTATTCTTCTAGTTTGTCTAAGTCCTGCTGCAATTACATTGCTTCCTCAGCACTACCTACCGTCCACCTATCTTTGTATCATCCACAAACTTTGCCACAAAGTTATCAATTCCATTATCTAAATCATTGACAATTTGAAAAGTAGTGGTCCCAGAGGAACACCACTAGTCACTGGCAGTTAGCCAGAAAAGTCCCCTTTTATTCCCACTCACTGCCTCCTGCCTGTCAGCTGTTCCACTATACATGCCAGTATCTTTCCTGTAATGGCATGGGGTTTTATCTTCTTAAGCAGCCTTTATATGGTGGTACCTTATCAAATACCTTATGAAAATCCAAGTAAATGACATCCACTGCCTCTCCTTTGCCCACCCTGCTTGTTACTTCCTCAAAGAATTCTACCAGATTTGTCAGGGAAGATTTCCCTTTTCAGAAATCACGGTGACTTTGACTTATTTTATCATCAGCCTCCAAGTATCTCGAAACCTCATCCTTAAGAATAGACTCCAACACTTCCCCAACCATGGGGGTTAGACTAACTACCCTATAATTTCCTTTCCTTTGCTTTCCTCCCTTCTTAAAGAGTGGAGTGACATTTGCAATCTTCCAGTCCTCTGAGACCATACCAGAATCAAGTGATTCTTGAAAGATCATGACCAATGCACCTGTTATCTCCTCAGCCACCTCTCTCAGGACTCCGGGGTGTCCCAGGTGAATTATCCACCTCAAGACCTTTGAGTCTGCTTAGCACTTTTTCCTTTGTATTAGCAATAGCACTCACTCCTGCTCCATGACACTCACAGAACTCTGGCACACTACTAGCATCTTCCACAGTGAAGATTGATGCAAAGTACCCATTAAGTTCATCTGCCAATTCCTTGTCCCCCATTACTAATTCACCAGCCTCATTTTCCAGTGATCCAATATCAACTCTCACCTCTCTCTTACTCTTTATATAACTGAAAAAAACTTTTGGTATCCTGCTTTATATTATTGGCTAGTCTTCCTTCATATTTCATCTTTTCCTTTCTTATAGCTATTTTAGTAGCCTTTTGCTGGATTTTAAAAGCTTCCCTATCATCCAACTTCCCACTCACTTTTGCTACCTTATATGCCCTTTCCTTGGATTTTATGCACTCCTTAACTTCCTTTGTCAGCCACGGTTGCCTAAGCTTACTCAGCATTTAAATGCTAAGCTCACTTTCTAAACATTGCAGCTTCCACTTGTAAGATCAAACCAATGTAAGTAAAATTACAAATAATATTTTTTGTTCAGCATCTGGTTAAAACTGGAAGTCAGTCTTGAGTTCTTAAAATGTAAATGTAAAGTAGTAATCAGCTTGGAGTTAAAACAAAGTACTGTCTTTATAATAGCTGGTACTTATGTATTCAAGATGTTTTTATGGAGCTTTTCTGTGTCACACAGAGCATAAATTGTACAGAGCAATTCAAGCTTATTTGGAATTGGGTAAAGAACATCAAGAAGATTGCTTAGATGTCACTTACCACACACAAAGGCATGTTGACTATCCCTAAGCAATCTCTATCTATCCAAATACTCACATGTCCAAACCCTTATAATACCTTCCTTTAATTTACCCACCACTGATGTCATACTCACTGGCCTATACTTTCCTAGCTTATTCTTAGAGCTTCTCTAAAACAATGTTAACATTAGATATCCTCCAATCCTCTGACACCTCACCCATGGCACCTCACCCATCTCTGCTCAGGTCCATGCAATTTCTGCTCTTGCCTTCTACATGGACCAAGGGAGCGTTTTATCATGCCCTGGAAATTTATTCATCCCAATTTACTCAAAACAGCAAACATCTCATCTTCTGTAATCATTATATGGTCCACGGCCTCAATGCTGCTTTGTTCCACTTCTATAGAATCTCACCATCTTCCTGAGTCAATATAGATGCAAAAAGTCCATTTATGATCTTTTTTAGCTCCATGTATACAAGGGGTGATTGATAAGTTTGTGGCCTAAGGTAGAAGGAGTCAATTTTAGAAAACATAGCACATTTATTTTTCAACATAGTCTCCTCCTACGTTTACACACTTAGTCCAATGCTTGTGGAGCATATGGATCTTGGGCTTCCAGAAAGTGTCCACAGCAGGGGTGATTGATAAGTTTGTGGCCTAAGGTTGGAGGAGATGAGTTATTAACCAGACTTTCTGCATAATCACTCAAAGAGTTGACCTGCATGTGCAAGTAACGAGAGCTGAATAACTCATCTCCTTCTACATTAGGCCAAAAACTTATCAATCACCCATCTGTGGACTCTTTCTGGAGGTCCAAGATCCATATACTCTACAACCGCTGAACTAAGTGCACAAATGTAGGAGGAGACTATGTTGAAAAATAAATGTGCTAGGTTTTCTAAAATTACTCCTTCTACCTTAGGACACAAGCATATCAATTGCCCCTTGTAGATGACCACTCTGATCTTCTGGAGAACCAATTGTATCCCTTGCTAGCCTTTTGCTATTAATATATAGGTAGAAGCCCTTGGGATTCTCTTTCACTTTGTCTGCTCGAGCAACCTCATGCCTTTTTTTTAGCTCTCCTGATATCCTTCTTAAGTGCTGTTCTCTACTTGGCGTGGTCATGAGTCCAAGGTTCTTTACACTTATCTCCATGGCTAGGTCATTTATCAAGCAGGTTTTCTTCACATCTTTCCCTATGTCCATCTGGTAACCTCTTCCCATACAGAGCTCAGAATAAGAGTGTAGTTTTCAGGAGCCACGTGTCAGGCATATGCCTGATATGGCCTGTGCAAATTAGCAACTGCGCCTAACTAAGGCTCCAACGACCCGTGAATTGTTAGTGAAGGCTGATCAGATAATGATGTCTAAACACAAGTTGTATGCAGTATAAAGGTACATACCCATTGTGTCTCATAATTAGATGGAATCAAATTTTTAGGTTAAAGTTTGACTTTATCATCAATGTTTTTTGACCTCATATGAAAATAGTTCCAAACTTGGCTGCAGCAAAATGACCAAATGACTTTATTGAATTGTAGCATTTCAGCAGTTAATACCCTTATTTTTCCCAGAATAATCTTTGAAAAATATATCTCCTTGATAACAGTTTCTTTTCCCCTTATCTTCAAGGGCTTTAATAGTTGGAAATTATTCTATACCCTTTGAGAAATTTTCTTTTAATTTAGGCAGATTTGGAAATGCTGTTTGAACAACATTGTTATTTTAATGAATCACACATTCCCAGCTCTGTCCACTTTGATATAATCTAGTATTGCATGATTTGTTTTGATGGGTCACAGATGTCTTGTAATTGCTCATGTACAAAAACATTGTGTTTAATTTTCCAGATGCATTAGTACTTATCGGTGAATTCCAAATACCATATTTGATTATTTAAAAATATATAAATTGGTTATAGAATCAGAAAGTCATACAGAACTCAACTGGACCCTTCAGCTTACCAAATCCACATCAACCACCAGCCTTCCATTTCCATCAATTCTATACGAATCCCATTCTCTTTTTCTCACATTCCTATCCTTCTCTCCTGACACCCACACACACCTCTGACTTCAGCAGTCTGAAGTACCAACCTGCTGCAAGCAAGCTTCAATTATATTGGTGCCTAAGAAGAATGTGGTAACCTGCCTCAATGACTATCGTCTAGTAGCATTTATATCCAGTGTGATGAAGTGCTTTGAGATGTTGGTGATGAACCATATCATCTCCTGCCTGAAGAGCCATTTGGATTTATCTATCGGTACAACAGGCCTCAACAGATGAACTTTCATTGGCTCTTCACTCAACCCTGGAACATCCTTACAAACAAAGATACATACATCAAGATGCTTTTTATTGGTGACAGTTAGGCATTCAATGCCATCATCCCCTCAAAACTAATCAATAAGCTTCCAGATGGTGGCCTCAATATCTCCTTATGTGATTGGATCCTCACTTTCCTCACTTGCAGACCCCAGTCAGTTTTATTGGCAAAAAGACCTCCCCCACAATCTCCATCAGCAGAGGCTGTTTGCTTAGCCCCCTGCTCTACCTGCTTTATACTTATGACTGTGACGCTAAACACACTCCAATGCCATATTCAAGCCTGCTGACAAAACCACTGTTAATAGCTAAATCAAAGATGATGATGAATCGGTACGTAGGATGAAGATTAAAACTCTGGCTGAGTGGTGCCACAACAACAACCTCTCACTCAATGTCAGAAAGACCAAGGACCTGATCATAAACTTCAGGAAGAGGAAACTGGAGGCCCATGAACCAGTCCTCATTGGGGATCAGAAGTGGAGAAGATCACCAACATTAAATTCCTTGGTGTATTCAGTTCAGAGGATCTGTCCTGGGCAATTATGAAGAATGCACACAGTGCCTCTACTTCCTTAGAAGTTTGTGAAGATTCAGCATAACATTTGACAAATTTCTTTAGATATGTGGTGGAGAGTATATTGGGGAGCCTGCTTCATAGTCTGCTATGGCGATACCAATGTCCTTTGACAGAAAATCCTAGAGAAAGTAATGGACACAGCCCTCCTCACCACTGAGCACATCTACATGAAACATTGGCGCGGGAAAGCAGCATCCATCATCAGACACCCCCTCCACTCAGGCCACTCCCTTCTCATTACTGCCATTAGGAAGGAGGTGCAAGAGTCTCAGAAACCATGCCACAAGGCTCAGCCTTAACCATCGGGCTGGTTGCTTGTCCATCCTGCTGCAAGGAGTCTTTCATTGATTAGGGTATGTTTCTTAGATTTACTATGTATGCTCACGAGAAAACTAATCTCAGGTTTGTATATGGTGATATACCATAGTTGGCTTTACTAGAAGAGAGATCAAGTCAACCAGCAGGGCTGTAGCTGAGGCAGCAGAGGCAGGATCATCATGGATGTGGAATAAATACGTCCAGAGGGGCAGATAGTTGGACAGTGTATCCATCTTTTGTAAACTCTTCAGTAGCTGCATAGATACCTGAAGAGTGGACTATCTGTTGGATGGAAGAGACCAACAACTCTGATAGAGGCAGATGCCAGGTTGTTAAGCTCATCAGTGGGAGGTGGTGCTTTAGCACTGCTGGCCCACCACCTGGAGGGAGTCTTGATCACAAGCGGCCGAAACTCCTGAAGACAGGTGGCAGATCAACTGATGATCCCACTGGAGACAGCACAGGACAGTTAACATCTTAGTCCAGGTGTATTTTCAATTCAAATTTGGTGATATATATGTACTTTGATAATAAATTTACTATAAACTTTGAACTTTGAACACACCCTTTGAACACACCCAGATTCGGCAGTGCAGTAAATATGGCAATTATGCTTGTGAATATGCATGTACCAGCTAATTAGTATTTCATTGTGAAAGTACTTAACTCCATACTTGTTGTTGTAGTGCTTGTTGAGACTTGGGCACAGCACAGCAACGGTTCCTTGCCTGTTTGCATTCAGCCTTGCCTGAGACATTGGGCTGTGGAGTCAACTGACTCTGAAGACTAGCGGTATTCTTTTATATTTAGTTGTTCTTTTCAGCCGCAGTGTAGGCTCCGTTTTCCATTTTGAAAGTTTTAGTTAGCGGCCCTGTTCAGCCTAGTATTTATTGTTTTCTTTCCCCCTTTAACACTGTTCACATTGAAGTCTGTGCACTATCGACCCGCATCAGTGTCTCTCACTCTGCACTCGAGCCATATCAGAACCTGGTGACAGCAAGTCTTAACCAACACAAAGATGGACCCAGCAGAGAGAGAGAAGCTGGCCATGAGATTCATTGGTCACGTTGGAGACAAGCTACAGGCAATGGTATCTGTTCTCAATGAAGTTACAGAGGCAATGAGGCAGCTAACCTCTAACCTCATGCCAACAAGCCCTGTCTCACCTGGAGGAACAGGTATTGTCCCTAGCCGCAACATGTGTCCGCGATTTCCACACTCATGGCCGCCATCCATGAACTTATTGTGAACAGCCAGCATCAACTGACAGCCGTTAATGTTCTCACCAATGCAATTCAGCAGCTTCAAGCCACCTCAGCCCCACTCCCATCATCTCGCAGGTCTTTCTTTTTCACTGCCCCAGCAATCTCTGGTACTAATGCTCCTGCTCTTGCACTCAGACCAGAGCTGACTCCAGCACTCAGACCCCCACAGACACCCGCGTCTGCACAGGAGCCGAGTATTCCACCTCCAGGCAGATATTCTGGTGATCCGGATGGCTGCAGGAATTTTTTTACCCAGTGCAAGCTGACATTCCAATCTCAACCTGATAATTTGGTGATGATGTGTGAAAACTGGCGTACATGATCAGTCTACCTGATGGACCTCCACTCAGCCTGTTCAACACAAGGATACCCCACAGCCCAGTCATTCCAATATTTCGTGGTGGAGTTAAGGAGGGTTTTTGATCTTCCAGTACAGGGTCAGGAGGCTGCCCACTGACTCTTGGACCTGCACCGAGGCAGAGGAATGGTGAGAGCCTATGCAGTTAAATTCCGTACCCTTGCAGTAGAGACATTGAAGTGTGTTCATAGTTCACAGACCTTAATGCAAACAGTGTTAAAAGGGGAAAGAAAACAATAAACACTAGGCCAAACAGGGCCGCTAACTAAAACTTTCAAAATGGAAAAACGAAGCTAACACCACCACTGAAAAGAACAACTAAATCTAAAACAAATAACGCTAGTCCTCAGAGTCAGTTGACTCGACAGTTCGATTTCTCAGGCAAGGCCGAATGCAAGCAGACGGCAAAGTGTTGCTGTACTGTGTCCAAGTCTCGACATGCATTACGACAACAAGTATGGAGTTAAATACTATCACAATGAAATAATAATTAGCTGGCACGTGCATATTCACAAGTGAAATTGCCGTATCTACTGCACTGCTGAATCTGAGGATGTGCCAACCCTAAGATCATATCAATCGACTACACACAA
This sequence comes from Hypanus sabinus, assembly GCF_030144855.1. Taxonomy (NCBI): domain Eukaryota; kingdom Metazoa; phylum Chordata; class Chondrichthyes; order Myliobatiformes; family Dasyatidae; genus Hypanus; species Hypanus sabinus. Next base: position 57,056,431 of record NC_082711.1, on the reverse strand, counting down.
GCGATGACTACCAGTTAATCTACCATCCCAGACAGTTTTGTAATGTGGGCAGAAACCAGAACATCAAGAGAAAACACATATAGTCAAAGGGAGAATGGGCAAAACTCCACACAGACAAAAGCAGACTGGTCAATGCAGCTGTAAGGCAGCAGCTCTGCTACCTATGCCATTGTGTCACTCTTGATTACGTTGATTGAAAATCACCCATAAAGTTACAGTTTTTGAATGTTGTCACAGTTTTACAACCTACTGCCTCAGTGCATTTTGGAACAACTGTAGTGTTCTCACACAGGTGTAGAAACTCTGAACTAAACATGCAGTATAAACCGTAGTCAATGAGGCGCGATCCCAGTAAGATTAACCATTTACTGTTCACTCTTCCACATTAATGTATGGTGAAAACTGGTGATAAAACAATACAAAATATATACAGTGTTTGTTTCCTTCTTGGCATCACATTTACATCATAAATACTTGCAAAAATAAAACTACAACAAACTATGGTACATTAAAGTACAACATACAGTCAGAATCTACCTACACCATCAACTGGCTTTAAATACACTCCAACACAAACTATCCGCAACTCTTTAAGTAACAAAGAACATAAACTTTATCAACCTTCATTACTTTTAACAGAATCAGCGTTAACATTTTTACTTCAACATATCGATTATCTTATGAACTTACGGCATTGCTTCTATGATGTTTCTAGTGCGTAGAATGAAAACTTTTCTCACGCTGATCCCGCACATACACAAGCCCCCTCCTTCCCGTTTCTCCAAACTAGTATTTTCCCACAAGACGCAACAAAATCGGGTGTGACGTCATCACATGCCACGATATATCACAGACAATGAATTTACTTTCAACAACCTTAACATTAACTAGAAAATGATTACAAATGAATTACTAAAGCGAAAGTATAATAAACTAAACGAATGCCTTAGGGGCAACACACAGCATAATCAATTCATACAATTAATTTGTTTAATATCAATAAACTCATAAGCAGAATCATAGAGTTGTTACAACACAATAAGAAGCCATTCTGTACATTGGCTCTGTACTAGCTTATAGTAGACCTGTCTCATCCATTCTTACCCCACTTTTATCCCCAGTGTTGATCCAAATCCCCTTCAAGAACAGTTTAATTTTGTTTCCACCACAGTATTTAAGATTCAAGATTATTTATTGTCATTTGTCAGTTCACAAGTGTAAAGGAGAAGCAAATGATTGTTAGCCCATATCATAAGATTAGATAATCCATAAACTGATTATACGTACATAAAATGACACGAAGTACAGGAATATCTGCATATAAGGCGACTCTGACAGGATACTCCTTGAGATTGCTGGCCTCTTTTTCAACACCTCCCTGTATAAATGACCTCGATGATGAGTAGGCTGGTGCCGGTCATGTATTGCACAGTCTTAACAACCTGTGGCGGAGCCCTCCTGTTACCACAGTGCAGTTTCCATACCACAGAGTGATGCAGCATGTTAGGATGCTCTCAAATGCTCATCTATAAAAGGTCATGAGTATTGATCCCAGCTCCCTTCAGCTTCCTCAGAAAGTAGAGGCATTGGTGTGCTTTCCTGACTGTGGAGGATGTACTCTTGGATCATGGGAAGTTGGCAGGTTGTGCACTGAGTGTGAGACAGGGAGTTCCAGATCCAAGCTATACTCTGAGTAAGAAGCATCTTCCATACAGTCCCATTTTAGCTTTTGATTAAGTCAAAAGATTTAACCTTCTGTGTCTCTTAAATTAGCACTAATACAAAATAAAAACAGGCCAACTTAATTTTACTCTTTCTGAACCAGTCAGCAAGGTAAGCAGCATCTGTGGAAGCAAAAGGTCCAAGTCAATGTCTTGGGACAAGATTGCAGCAGATATGTGAGGGAAGAGTTAAAATTTCCAGTATATAGCAATGCATTTCGGGTGGGATAAGAGGCTAGTAGGTGATGGATGGGATTAGATAGTGAGGTGGAACCAGATAAGGCATTTATTAAATAATGACAGAGTAGTCAATGTACAAAGATTCAGCAAGTAAATTAGGACGGCAAATGATATGTTATTCTGTGCTATGTACGTTTTTGATTATAGGAGTAAGGAATTCTTCCCGCAATTGTATATAGAAAGCTTTGATGACACTTCATTGAAACCGGGTAGGGAGAGAAGGGAATGGGAGAGATGAACAAAAGGAGAAGAAATCTAGGTAGATGGGTGAGAGTGTTTTGTTGCAGATTCCAGTAACCACCATCTCTTTTGTCTTCATTATCTTTTATACCTCTACAAATTTAGTCTTACAGCGTAAATCCTTCATGCCTGGAACTGTTCCAGGAAATCATCTTCTTTCTAAACTGGTAACTAGAACTAAAGTTTCAACCTATACGAGGTTCAACATATTCTCCTTGTGGTTTTTATTCTACTGATGAATTCATACTTTTCCACTACTAATGCCCACGAACTTTAAGCCCATGTATACCTAAGTGCCATTTGATCAGATTCCTCTCCTCATTCATTTTGCCATAGTGTATCATTTCACCTTTCTTCATATTAAAATATCAACTGCCCCTACCTATCCATCCAGCCTATCTCTCTATACTACCTCAATACCAATTCTACCTCACTGTCATTAAATGAAGTAATTGAAACATATTCAGGAATCAGCACACGTGATTTGCTTTGAGCAATGTGTAAGCACATTGAAGAAAAAACTTGAATTTACAAACTACTGTTTCATTTTGTATATATGTCGCAAGCTTTGCTTTTGGAAAACCCAAGTTTCACTTTGTGTGAAAGGGTAGTAAATATTGTACTATATTCATTATTGGTAGTGGGCAATAATGAAACTTGAAGAATTATCCCTTCTAACTGAATAAATTTCTCCATATTTCTGTCTTAAGCAGATTACCCATTATTCTAAAATTGGTAGCAGTCTCCTTGCCCAGTGATAGTGTCATCCCTGCTACTCTCCTGTTAAACCCTTCAAGGGTTTTGTATGTTTTATTGTTCATCTCTCATTCTTCTAATCTAAATAGTACAATCCTGGTTTGCTCAGCCTCTTCGTATCCTTGAAACCATTTAAGTGAATAGACAATAGACAGTAGTAGGCCATTCAGCCCTTCTAGCCAGCACTGCCATTCACTGTGATCATGGATGTTCAAACACAATCAGTACCCCATTCCTGCCCTCTCCCCATATCCCTTGACCCCGCTATCTATAAGAGCACTATCTAACTCGCTTGAAAGCATCCAGAGACTTGGCCTTCACTGCCTTTCTGGGCAGAGCATTCCACATATCCACCGCTCTCTGGGTGAAAAAGTTTTTCCCGCATCTCAGTTCTAAATGGCCTACCCCTTATTCTTAAACTGTGGCCTCTGGTTCTGGACTCACCCATCAGCGGGAACATGCTTCCTGCTTCCAGCGTGTCCAATCCCTTAATAATCTTACATGTTTCAATCAGATCCCCTCTCATCCTTCTAAATTCCAGTGTATACAAGCCCAGTCGCTCCAATCTTTCAACATAAGACAGTCCTGCCATTCCTGGAATTAACCTTGTGAACCTATGCTGCACTCCCTCAATAGCAAGAATGTCCTTCCTTAAATTTGGAGACCAAAACTGCACACAATACTCCAGGTGGGGGTCTCACCAAGGCCCTGTACAGCTACAGAAGGACCTCTTTACTCCTATACTCAATTCCTCTTGTTATAAAGGCCAGCATGCCATTAGCTTTCTTCACTGCCTGCTGTACCTGCATGCTTGCTTTCATTGACTGATGTACAACAACACCTAGATCTCGTTGTACTCGTTGAATCTTTGAATCTTGTTGAATCTTTGCTGTGCTCCCTCTATGGAAAATATATCTTTTCTTAGGTAAAGAGGCAAAAACCATATGCAGTGTCATCAAAGCCCTATACAATAATAGAAAGATTGCCTCACTCCTGTAATTTAAAAATCACATAATAAAGAATAACCTCCTAATTTACTTGCTGAACCTTTGATTAGTTACTTTTTTGAACACTGACAAACCACACACTAATTTACTAATATTCTACTTTTCTTTTTTTCACCTAAAAGGGTCTCCTCACCTCTTTCCTACATTTGCCATGTTCTCCTGCATTCCCTCAGTCTGTCCATGTTCCATTGAAGCTTTTTGACATCCTCTTCCCTACTCTCAATCCCATCTAGTTTAGTATCCACAACAAACTCCTTCTTGAGTGGAAAGCAAAATGAAGAACAGGTGCACCAATTAGCCTGGACTGCAGGCTTCCCAAACATTCACGTGTTAACTCGTGTGTCACTGATGTCTCCACGTGTGAACCCAGATGTGTTCATCAATGCAAACGTCTGTCACTCCACACACATACAATCAAATATAATCATCCCATATGTTCAACACTCAATGCCTGAGAATTCCCTCTGTAAAGGAGCCAATATAACCAAAGACTTCACCCGCCTCAAACATTCTCTCCTCTGCAAGGTTCTAAATTCAAATGACTATCGTAAGCTCTATCTGATATAAATAGCTCCAGGTACTCTTACTAAAGGAAGGATATAATGTAGTCACCTTCTCTCCTTCACTGGTTATTCCCCCCTCCCGTGTGTTTAGTTGCCAAAATTCACTCTGAGCAGTGCCCCCCCCCATCACCCCGCCAAAGAGGAGGAATTTCTAGCTAACAAAGTAGTTAAAACAGTTAATTTATTTCAGTGATATGCATTTAAATTTAAACAACATTCTTTAAACACAATTAAAACTACCTTATAAAAGTTTTCCAAATTACAAACATCGTCTAAAACATGAAGATTTCCAACACACAGATACAACACCTATAAGCTAAAAAGACATACCAATGATTTGCAGTCGAACAAATCGTCAGTCACAGAAATCGAAGACAACAAAATGGATTCTAGTTCACCCTATCTTACTGTTCCTGGACTATTCCTAAAAAGCCTGGCTGCTTTCTTACATTTATATTGTTTGCTTTTTTGCTACTTGTGTGACTTCTCACAGCTGTGAATGCTGACTCTCAGGGTACACAAACCCTCTAACTATTAATAGATCAGCTATTTGATGTGCTAAGTGATAGTATCAATCTGGACTGCAAGCTTCCTTGAACTAAGTAACTTAGCCAGTGTTGCCTGCATCTTTTGAGTAGTCAGCTCCATGTTGTGCACTAGCAAATCTGTGCTCTATAGACAGTGCTGTATGTTTGCAAAGCTGTTCTTTTAACTTCAGGCAGATTATTGCTTGCCATTTACACCATTTACATGAAGAACTGAAGACTAGCTCTCATTTCTGACAAAGAAGAATATTAGTTGGAAGTTTAGCTTACTCAGAACAACTCTTTGAACTTTGAAAGTTTCATCTCCCATGGTTAGAAAGCTGAGCTTGGCAAAAAGGCCCTAGACATTGAATATCCATCATATCCCACCCGTTCCAATCAAGCAGAAGGCACAAGATCCTGAAAGCACATGCTACCAAGCTCAAGAACAGCTTCCGTCCTGCTAAAATGGTCAAGTGGGCCAGTTATTCCAGCAGTCCCAGACTTCAGCCAAATGGAACACCCAACAATTTACAGCTCATAGGATTTTCTGGCACCACAGGGAATGAAGGGAAAAAAGGTCTTAATGTGATAGAAATATCACAAACAACAGATTGATTGAAAATATTTTCTCAGAAAGCTGAGATATAGATGATTTCACACCATAGTTTCAAAATGGAAATATTGAAAAATGCTACTTTAAAACAGAATGAATGAAATGAACATTGCTTGATATAAGTTTGGGCATACTGCATATGTACATATGTGGGACAGATTTAGGATTAGCCTGTAATATAATTACAGCTAATGAAATTTCTATTGACAGGAATAAAATCCTATTTATTAATGGACAAAAAGCAAAGATTTGTTATAGACCTGTGTTCAAATTGGTTTGTACTGCAATCAGCTTGCCATGTATATCAGTGCAAAAGAATGAGCTTTTCCTTGTAAGGTTAACAAACTAAATAGAACAGTCTATTTCTCAGTATACTGTGTTTTCCTATAGCATTAAATTACAAATTGTTAGTTAACTAGCTGTTTCAGCAGTGAGTGACTACAAAATTTTCAGCATTCCTATATTTCTAATCAAGAGGAAAATGTGGAATTCTGCATCAATTACATTCTTTCTTAAGTTCAGGGATGGCACACCTTACGTATGGAAATCCATACCCAATCAGAAGTATTAAAATAATTCGAGGGTTTTTTTTTGCTGGGATTGTTAATATATCTCCTTTCTCGTTTAAGGATAAGCAATAATTTGATTATAAACACTTCCAACAAAAATAGGCATGATATGCATACCAGTAATTGTATTTTTGGTATCCAAAATATATCTGCATAATTGTCATTCACGGTACATGATCGATAAGATTTTAGAGGGTAAAGCTATTTGAAAGCAAACTCACACTGTGACTACTGTGGACCAGATACATGAGCCTGATTATTAAAATTCAATTTCATTTAAATTTTAAGGATTACTTGAAGAATTAACAGTGCCATAAGTTTCTGTGGAAAAATCATCAAACAATTGTATATCACTTGTAAATCTTTTAACCCTTGCTCATATTCTGTCGGTCCTCAGCTGATGTACAATGATGGAAGTGCAATATTAGTAAAAATAAATAAAGTTATTCTTTGTTGGCAGATTGCAAACTTATAAGGCTAATTTGTTCTTGTGCATTGTGTGATACATGACACAATTTATTTTCTCTAATAACAAATCATGCAATTGGAGTTGTACATTCTGTAACAGTTAAGCCAGCATGCATCTAAAGCAGCTATGTGACAAAGTCATTCATGGTCCAGCTGCAGATTATCTTTTGATGAAACCAAGTGCAGGACTTAGTCCGAGAAAATATGCATTTTGAGCTGGCTGAAATATGGCTGAGACATAGTGCAAGTTCCAGATTAAATCACCAGAATTAACCCATAAGATTTCCTAAGGCCACAGTCCTTCCTTGAACATATTGACTCCTCATTGAGGGTATCACAGCACAATTAGCCAATCATATTCAATTTCCTTGCAAAAAGTCATTGATAATTGGAGCAGGTAAAAGGATTTCAGTCTCTTGAGTTTCTCTGGCCATTTAATTAGAGTCTGGTGAATCTAATGTCAATTCATTTTCTTGCTTTTCATCTATTTTTCTTAATATGTTTAACTAATTAAACTATTGATTTTGAGCATTGGGCCATTCAATTACTCCAATATCCAGAGCCATTTTGGCACAAGGTTCTAACCTCTTGCTCTCCGTTGTGTGATGAACCCTACTTACTGTGAGCAATCATACAGTTTATATTTGAGGCTGGAATGTGATTATCAGCAGCTCTGACAGTTCTTTTGTATTAAATTTATTTGTGTTGTCCAAGAAACTCAGGAATCTCTTTAATGGTCCATAAATAGCTGCATCCAAACAAAAAAGGACCTCGCTGAAACTGGTTAAAAATCTATATTCCAATATCCATATTTTGACTATTTTCTACAAAAGGCGATCAAATAATAAAAAAAATTCTGAAGCAGTGATAGAACAGCTAAGGTTTATTTTCCTGTTTATGAAATGTAAAAAGTGAGATATAGGAGGCTAGCTAATGTTTCTCGAATCCTGCAGTCTGAACATGCACAGAGTAAATCATTTATCAGAGTACATCAGCCTGCTTGTCAGGCTGCAATCTAAAGCCCTTCTTTCAACAGACCACAACATAATTTCTTAGTTTTGTAGTTTATTCAACTTGTTTAGGTACAAGCTGGAGAATGACTTTCAATAATGAGAGAGACTTCCAGTGCAAGAATTGTTATTATTTGCACTGTGCTGCTGAATGGGTGGTGGAAGCAGATTCAATAGGCCATCAATGGGAAATTGGATGCACACTCGAAAATGAAGCATTTACTTGCCTTAGGTAAAAGTTGTAGAACGAAACTAACTATATTGTTCAAGACAATAAAAAAAAACACTTCTGTGGATATTGGCAATCTAAAATATAAAAAAAGACGCAGATAATGCCAGGTAGTTTCAAGGGATCAGTTAGGACCTATAGACAAAGAAATAAAATAGTGTCATGAGTGATCAGATTCCTCATTGGCAGTATTAACAGTCCAAAGTTTCCTGTCAGCAGTGGTTTGGCTGTAAACCCTCTTCCTAAGTTTAATAGATCTTCTATTGGTAACTTCTTCACAAAGTTGTCTCCAATGTGATCAGTGAGATTCTGAGAACTCAGACCTCTCAACCATCAACAACATCCCTTGGTAGGCCTGAAAAGAACCATTTCTCCCTCACAACATCAAGCAGGTTAGCCCTCAGTCTCTGCCTGAGTGTCAAGCAGGTAATAAGTGACTCATATATGGAAAAATTCAAATCCTATTAAAACTTAACAGACCTATAATAATTTAAACATTTTAAAAATTAAAAAACTGAAAAAATTGTAAAATAATTAACTCAATTCAATTAATACAAAATATACAAATGAGCTAAAGCCTGCTTCTCCTCAAACTCATTAATCCATTGAAGTGAATGATGTTTTAGGAACCATGAGTCTCACCTTAGTTAGCAGATACCCTTTTGCTTGTTCTTTTGTAATACTCTTCAAGTGTCTGGGCACAGTTTGGAGGTGGAAACTATGACTGGCCTTACAAGCTGACTTCAAACAGTTCTCACCAGTGACGGCTTGACCGCAGACTTAGCATTTCAGCATGGATGGCAGTTGTCCATCTGGCTAACAGCTCAGGACGATGGTGAGTAGAAAGTGAGGAAAGGGGACAGACTCCTTCTCCCTGAATGAGGTGGCAGTTTTGTGCTCTGTGTGGCATTAACATTTTGCCAGATTTAATGCAATATGTCCATGATGCTGTATTGACATTGTGACGATCGAAACAACAGTAGTTCACTGCAAAAAGCTGTTGGAAGATAGGTTTCTGGACTCATAGCACACAAGCCTCTTTCCGCACTAAAATCCACAACCACAAGGAGAGGGACGAATGGGAACAAACTGAGAATGGCTGAAAACCTGAGCTTCTTTCTTATTGTTCAATAAAAGGCCTGTATGGATGTAAAAGCAGCAACTTGGTCAATCAGACATAATAATGGTTTAACCCACAAAATGCATATGGAATTCAGTGGGCCAGGCAGCATCTAAGGAGGGAAAAGGAAAGTTGATGTTTGAGATGGAGACCCTTCATTAGGACTGGAAGCAAAGTGGAGGAAGCCTTAGAAAAGTGTAAGGGGAGGCATTAGAGCTGGAGCTGGTAGGTGATATGTAAATGCACGTGAGAGGGAGATGATAGGTAGGGCAGGACAGGAAGAGAGGCAATGATGTAAGATGCTGAGAGCTGATAAGTGAAAGTGATAAAGGGCTGAGGAAAATGAAATCTAATAGGAGAGGACAATGGACCATGTATTAAAGGGAAGGAGGTGAGGATGAATTTAGAGGGGGGATGTAAGAGTGCTTAACAGATTAAGGGGGGAAAGAAAAGAGAAGATGTTGCCAGTGGGATAAGGGAAAACTGAGTGGGGGAAGGACAGGGAGAGGACAGGGGTGAGTAATCACCAGAAGTTAGAGATATCAATGTTCATCCCATCAGATTTGAGACTACCAAAGCAGAATATGAGGTATGGTTCCCCTACATGAATCATGATTTGATACAGAATGTGGTAATGGATTTGAGTATTTTCATGATGGAAATTAAAGGCTTTCTACTGATCCCAAGTTAGTTTCAAACAGCATAGTGTCAGATTTTCTTGGAGATTCCCAGTGCATCAGGTACTTCATGGACCACCTCCATCAGCTTACTTTTGTAGACATCTCAATACTCTCCACGGAGTTCATATCTATATTGTACTAATTAGTTTGCCAGGATCAAGTTCCCTCCCATTTATAAAATGATTTGGGTTTCTTGCTGGAACAGATCATCAACCTTTGTTCTGATTATTATGTTCCAATATTTCAAAGTTGTAATATTTTGATTACCATTCAACAAGAAAACCTGTTCTTTAGGGAACCTGTTCTTTAGACATAAGTGCTTATCTTTCCCCTAGATGATTACTACATATAAATCCCACCTCTATATTCTCTAAGTTATACACCACTGCTGCACTATGTGAAAACAGGCTCTACGGCATAAAAGCAGGCCCTTTGGCCCATTGAGTCCTTGCCAGACTACTATTCTGCCCAGTCTCATCGACTCGCACCTGGATAGTCTTCTATAGTCATTATCTAAGGTGGTAGTTGAAAATGTGAAATTAAGTAGTTTTGTTTCTTTATTGTTCCTGACCCTTGATCCTTGGCCAGGTTTCATTTCCTAGTGTCTGACACAAAAATGTTTTGAGGGAAAGACTGCAAAGTACTGCAAAGAAAGCACGGCAGTGCATTTACTTCCTTAGGAGTCTGAGGAAATTCGATATGTCATCAAAAACCTTGACAAACTTCTATAGATGTGTGATGGACAGTATGCTGACTGACTGCATTATGGGAACATAATGGCTTTGAACATAATGCCATAATGCCTGGTATGGGAACATCAATGCCTTTGAGCAGAAAATCCTACAAAAGGTAGTAGATTCAGCCAGGTACATCACAGGTGAAGCACGTCTACATGAAATATTGTCTTAGAAAAGCAGCATCCATCATCAAGCATAGTCACCATCTAGGCCACGCTCTTTTCTTGCTACTCCCATCAGGTAGAACGTACAAGTGCGTAAAGACTCGCACCGCCAGGGTCAAGAACTGTTACTACCCCTCAACCATCAGGCTCTTGAACAAAAGTGGATAACTACACTCATTCTATTTCTGATGTTCCCACAACCTATGATCTCACTTTAAGGGCTCTTTATCTTGTTATTTCATGCTCTCATTATTTATTGCTATTTACTTACATTTGTGATTGCACAGTTTGCTGTCTTCTATGCTTTTGCTCTTTCATTGATCCTCTTTACAGTACTCTTAAATAGATTTGCTGAGTATGTCTGCAGGAAAAAGAATCTCAGGGTTGTATGCGGTGACGTTACTGTATGTAATCTGATAATAAATTCTACTTTGAACTCTGTACCTCAAAAGAGAGAACATCCTCTAGACAAAGTAAATTAGCGGACATTGAGAATTGAAGTGAAGGCTGGAGAAAGAGGATAAATCAAGGTGCTGTTATCTTAGTTAGTTTTAGCCACTTTGCTCTTCGGGGTTCAGTGAAGCGATAATGTATAATTGCTGGCATCATCTCTGACCTGGATCTTTACAGTTAATTTCTACTGCATCTGATTATGCAAAAGAAATGGAAGGCTTACATGGGCAGTTTTGGAGATGCAGATTCCATTTGTGATTGAATGTGTGTGCATGCAATATGATAAGGACTGGCAGTTCAGTATGTGAAGGTGTGGTGAAGTGTATGACCATTCGATATTCGACACTGTGAATTCATTTTGCCTGAGATTAACATTGCATTTGCTACAATGCCTTATTTGAAGACACATTCTTTAATCTCTCCTTCCTCCCCCCGTCCTTCACCAGAATGTCCCAACCATTGCTCAAAAGTCCTGAAGCTAACTTTCTTTTCTGTCTGGACATTTTCAGAGTTTTCCAGATCAACAACTTGCAAACCAATGGTCAATACTTACACCGGACATCTTAACGTTGAAAAGTGCATTTTGGCTTTACCTGAAACTTGTCAGCAATACCTGCTCATGAGGTTGACCTTTGTTGGCACAGTTAACATAGGCTGGATGCTAAAAATGAGCTTCATATTGATGTGCTGTTTGCAGTCTACTTATCTGGTGAGAATTAATCTTTCAGGGCATTCCTATGGCTATTTCTGAACTTACAGATTTAATTCCAAATGGTTTTGGAGCTGAAACTTAAAACATAGCAGAAGTGCATACAGTCTATTACATGTTTTCTTCTATTCAATTCATTCACAGCTAATCTGGATCAATGCACTACTTGCTACCATCAGATCCATGTATTATCATGTTCCAATAAGAGTCTATCTGTATTAGTTTAGAAATTATCACAATTGATAGGTGGACTGAGCATTCAGATATACATATACTAGAAGAAGGATGGAATAACTTCATTTTTGCATAAAAGGTTAACTAATTTTAATACAGTATTGAGCTTTGAGACAGAAGTGTCACTTTTCACTTTTGGTGTCCTTTTATTTCTCCTCAGTCTCCTTAAGATTCTGGAAGTGATCAGACCAAAAAAGTGTGATGTGTTTGTGACTCCTAGAGTTTACTTTTAGCCATTCTGCCCTGAGAACTATTGATTTTTTTCTCCAAGTGGAAATGGCTAATACAAGAGGGCATAACTTTAAAGTGTTTGGAGGAAAGTATAGGGGCGATGTCAGAAGTATTTATTTCTTTACACAGAGACTGGTAGGTGCGTGGAATGTGATGTCAGTGAAGGTGGTAGAGTCAGATACATTTGAGATATTTAAGAAACTCTTAGATAGGCATATGAAAGAACGAAAAATGGGAGGCTATGTGGAAGGGAAAGTTAGATTGATCTTGGAGTAGGTTAAATGGTTGGCACAACATTGTGGGACAAAGGGCCTGCACTGTATTGAATTGTTCTATGTTCTATGTTCTACTGGTGAGACGTACAGTAATGACTTTAATTTGATCTACCAGAAAATCCCTACCTTCCATTGCCAATTATTTTAACAAGAATCTGTATGCTATAATATTGCGATGACTCTTATAGCAGACTGCAGCGGAAAAGAATTTTTCACAAAGTATCTATAACAAATCTAATAATAGATGGCTTAAAATTGCAACACATTGAAATAGCAGTACTGTAGAATAAAATCTGAAATGATTTGGGTTGCTGAATTAATCATAGCAAGGCAATGACTAGTCATGACAAGACAATCCAACATTTGAAAAGATTTTAGAAGTAGAGAAATTAATTTGTTTTAAAGTAACATGTTCCTCTTAATATTTTTCTGTTACTGTATGATATTAGTACTACAATAGCCCTTGAAAGGAAAGAACTTACAATGAAAACATATACATTGACCCTATACATTCCCCAAACAAACCAAGATTGTTCATCGCTGGAGCTTCTGGACAGTAAAGACACCTATGTTAGACTATTGTTTATTGACTATAACTGTACTTCATTACTATAATTCCAATCATCTCCAAACTTCTAGACCCAGTACAAAACTTCTGCCGTTGCAACTGGATCCTTGAGTTTCTGACTGAAATTAGTAAGAAGAGGCAACAACTCCTCCATGACAATTTATCACAGTCCAGATCGTTAATTCCCTGTCTTTCTCCTAATTTCCTTCGATTGTGCCATGGTTCCGACTGTTAATTTCCCATTGGCTTCTAATTCTCTTTGATGACGGCACAACTGGTTTCCATCAAGACCTGCAGCATAAGATCCCTGGCGTTACAACCAAGAGTCACCAGATTGTTGGTTTTGCCTGTGTGGTGAACTTTCTGGCCGCTTAGAACCGTGTGTTCTAAGTTTTTCTCCAGTTTCAAGGCTTACCTACAAAACTCCGTCTCTCCGTGTCAAGATCCCTCCTGTTTGCTGTTCAATGTTCACGTCCGGGTAAGCATCCTAACTCCATCTCCGTGGCTGTGTCCGGCTCTTGGGTTCACTTCATTTGCTCATTGCAATGTAATGATCTGGTCACAATGGACCCAGCCGACACAAATACCCTGCAACAAGCCCTCGCCAGCCAGGGCTCCTTACTGGGTCTGCACGATCAGCTTCTCCAGGATGTCATGGAGAACCTCCGTTCCATGTCTGCTAACGTGACGGAGATCAGTGACCAGGTGGACCGTGTATCCACTCATTTTACCCCATCCACTCCTGGAACTTTGTCTAACTAGCCTAGACAGCCTGTAGTGGCAACCCCCACGTGTCAGCAACACCCCTCCAAGAGAGGCTCACGTCCCTGAACCAGAACACAACGCTGGGGATTTGAGGAAGTGCCAGGCCTTCCTTCTGCAATGCTCCTTGGTGTTCAAACGGCAGTCATCCATGTACTTCACAGACAAGTCAAAGGTAGCTTATATCATGGGATTGTTGTGGGGAAGTGCCTTAGCGTGGGCTACAGCTGTCTGGGATAATCAACTGGATATCTGCTCTTCTTTCCCCACCTTTATCGTGGAAGTGAGAAAGATCTTTGACCACCCTGTCTGTGGTAAAGACGCCGCTGAGCATTTACTCACTCTGCGTCAGGGCTCACGCAGTGTTGCCGAATATTCTGTGGAGTTCTGGACGTTAGCTGCCGACTCGAGTTGGAATGATGAGGCACTCCAAAGGGTATTTCGGAAAGGTCTCAGCAACATGGTGAAAGATGTGTTGGCGGCAAGAGATGACACTGACAGCCTGGTTTCCTATATCTCCCTAGGCACCAGGTTGGACAATCATCTTCGAGAATGCCATAGGGAAAGAACTGGTTGCCCACCACCTTTTGCCACTCCAGGGCACTCATTACTGTCTCCCACCAGCACAAGGCTGTCTTCTCCTCCTGCCCCTAGAAAAGCGCCCAGCCCGGCCGTTTCCACCGCCCAGGGAGAGGAACCCATGCAGCTGGGAGGGAGCCGTCTTTCTCCCACAGAGCGACTCTGGAGATTGAGAGTGGGGGAGTGTCTGTATTGCGGCCAGTCCAGCCACTTCCATGCTACCTGTCCCCTCCGGCCAAAAGGGAAGGCTCACCAGCAGAAAGGGAGACCCTGGTGAGCCAGACAACTTTCCCTTCAGACCCCCGAACCCGGATGCAGATCCAAGCTGCCTTACTTTACAACCAACAGACTGCCTCTGAAATCTCCGACTTATACAAGGTTCCAGCAGAGTATCACGATCTGGGAGAAGTGTTTAGCAAACAATGGGCTCTTTCCCTGCCTCCGCATCACCCTTACGATTGTGCAATTGACCTTCTCCCCAGAGTCCCTCTACCCACCAGTCGGCTGTATAACCTGTCCCAACCAGAAAGGGGAGCAGTGGAGGCTCACCTAAGTGACTCTCTTGCGGAGTGCATTATTCAACCCTCGTCTTCCCCTGTAGGCTCAGATTTCTTTTTTTGGGGAAGAAAGACAGTTCACTGCACCCCTGCATTGACTACTGGGTTCCAAATAGCATAAACATAAAGAATAAGTATCCACTGCCCCTTTATCAACTCTGCCTTTGAACCACTTCACGGAGCCACCATCTTCTCTAAGTTGGACCTACAAAGTGCCTACCACCTGGTCAGGATAAGGGAGGGAGATGAGTGGAAAACAGCTTTTAGCACCTCTCTTGGTCACTTCGAATAGCTGGTCATGCCATTTGGTCTCACCAATGACCCCGCCATCTTCCAAGCTCTGACAAACGATGTCCTTAGGGACTTTATTAGCCGTTTCATTTTTGTTTATTTGGACACCATCTTAACCTTCTCCCGCAGTCTTCAGGGAACATATCCACCCTTTCCGTCAGGTTCTGCAGAGGCTTTAGGAGAACAAACTATTCGTGAAGGCTGAGAAGTGCAAGTTTCACGGCCCCTCTGTCAGTTTCTTAGGGTAAATCATCGAGAGCGGGCAAGTGAGGGCAGATCCTGAAAAGATCCAGGCGGTGGCGGAGTGGCCAAAACCCAGGATACCCAAGCAACTCCAATGACTTCTGGGATTCACTTCATCAGGGATTACAGCCGGGAGGCAGCACCCCTTACTTGACTCACCTCTCCTACGACCCTTTTCACGGGGACCCTGAAGCGGACTCAGCCTTCTCAGAGCTGAAGAGGCTTTTCACCTCCACTCCCATCCAGGTCCAACCAGACCCCTCTCATCAATTCTTTCTGGAAGTCGTCACCTCTGACTCTGGGGTGGGAGCGGCCTTCTCCCAACACTCCGGCCCAGACCAAAAACTCCATCCCTGCTTTTCTCATAGTCTATCCCCTGCCGAATGGAATTACGATGTAGGGAACCGGGAGTTACTGGCTGTCAAACTTGCTTTGGAGGAGTGGAGGCACAGGCTAGGGGGAGCAGAACTGATTCATCGTCTGGACTGACCACAACCATCTCACATATATCCAAACCGTCAAATGCCTGAATTCCCGCCAAGCCTGTTGGGCATTATTTTTAGGCTGTTTTAGATTCACACTCACCCTGGCTTCAAGAACGGGAAGCCCGATGCTCACTCCCATCAATACGTCTCTGAGGAGGGCCTGCCCAAGCCCGATACCATCCTTCCACCATCCTGTGTGTGGCTGCCCTCACCTGGGAGATCGAATCCACAATCAAAGAGGCCCAACGGACTCAACCTGGCCCAGGCAATGGATCCTCCAATCACCTCTTCATACCTGACTCTGTTTGGTCTCAGGTTCTCCAGTGGGGGCACACTTCTCGCTTCACCTGCCATCCCGGAATCGTTCGAACTCTTGTCCCTTCTGAAGAGACATTTCTGGTGGCCCTCCATGGATGCTGACACCCGTTCCTTTGTCTCTGCCTGTTCTGATTGTGCCCACGGAAAAGCCTCCCACAGACCACTGCTGGGTTGCTTCGTCCCCTACCTGTCCCTAGCCAGTCTTGGTCCCACATTTCTCTGGATTTCGTTACTGGACTACCCCCTTCACATGGAAACACTGCCAGACTCACTATGGTGGACTGCTTCTCCAAAGCTGTCCACTTTGTATCCCTTCCCTAACTCCCTACAGCCCATGAGACAGCTGACCTCCTTGTTCATCACGTCTTCTGCCTTCATGGAATTCCCTCTGACGTCATTTCTGACTGGGGCCCCCAATTCATCTCTCAAGTCTGGAGATCCTTTCGTCAAGCCCTTAGAGCCTCAGTAAACCCGTCTTCCGGCTTCCATCCACAGACTAATGGTCAAACAGAATGAGCAAACCAGGATTTGGAAGCAGCACTGCGCTGCAAAACTGCCAAAAACCCGTCATCCTGGAGCACCCATCTCGTTTGGGTCGAGTACACCCACAACTCCCTGGTCAGCACCACCACCGAAATGTCTCCCTTCGAATGCTCCCTCAGTTACCAACTCTCTCTGTTTCCTGCAAATGAAGATGACATTGCCGTGCCTTCAGTTCAGGCCCATCTCTGCCGGTGCCACAAGATCTGGGAGGATGCATGCACAGCTCTACTCTGCTCAGCAATCCTCCAACTGATTGCCATTGAATTCCTGCACCAAATTATTGGCCTGGGCAGAAGGTTTGACTCTCATCAAAAGACATTCCCCTCAAGAATGAATCCAGTAAACTCGCCCCTCGCTACCTGGGACCATTCGAGATTGAGAGTGTCATCAGCCTCTCGGAGGTCAGACACAAACTGCCCGGATCCATGCACATTCATCCCACATTCCACATCTCCCAATTGAAACCTGTGTCTGCCAGACCTCTGTGCCCTCCTGCCGAACCCCCTCCACCCAGATCATTGACGGCTACCCAGCTTACACCGTCCGGTGAATACCGGATGTGTGCAGCCAAGGCAGGGGCCTCCTGTACCTGGTCGATTGGGAGGGATACAGTCTGGAGGAACACTCACGGGACCCCTCCTCATCCGTGATTTCCATCGAGACAATCCGGACAAGCCTGGAGGCTCCCGTGGGGGTGGAGGTGGGTACTGTCATGGTCCCAATCATTAATTCCCTATCTTTCTCCTAATTTCCTTTGATTGTGCCACGGTTCTAACTGTTAATTGCCCATTTGCTTTTAATTCTCTTTGATGATGGCACACCTGGTTTCCATCAAGACAAGCAGCATCAGAACCCTGGTGTTACAACCACTAGTTGCAGATCATTGGTTTTGCCGGTGTGGTGAATTTCCCGGCTGTTTAGAACCATGTGTGCTAAGTTTTGCTCCAGTTTTAAGATTTACCTATGAAACTCCATCTCTCCGTGTCAAGGCTCCATGTCCAGATCCCTCCTGTTTGCTGTTCAACGTTCACGTCCGTGTAAGCATCCTAACTCAGTCTTCGTGCCTGTGTCCTGCACTTGGGTTCACTTCATTCGCTCATTGCAACACAATTATCCTCAATGTGGGGACCCCACAAGGTTGCCTTTTCAGTCCCCTACTCTATTCTTTAAACACTCACGACTGCATGGGCAGATTGTGCTCTAACCCTATTTACAGATGACACCACTGCAGTCAGTTGAATTTCAAGTAACGGTGAGCTTGGCAGCCTAGTGGCAGTAACCTTTCCCTCCATGTAGGCAAAACAAAAGAGCTGGGCACTGGACTTTTTTTTTAGTGTGACTGGATTTTACTGATATCTTATATGTGCTACATGTACTTTGTGGTATGTGTGACTGTTGGTACTGTGTGTTCTTGACCCTGCAGTAACACTGTTTCAGTTGCCTGTATCGATGCGTGTACATCTCTGGTTGAATGGCAATTGAACTTAAACTATTAATGGTGCTGAGGTTCAGAGGGCTGAAAGCTTCAAATTCTTGGGAGTGAACATCACTAGTCGCCTGTCCTGGTCCAACCATGTAGTCGTTTTAGCCAAGAAACCACAATGCCAGCTCCACTGCCTCGGGAGAAAATACTTTAGTCAGAGGGTGGTAAATCTGTGGAATTTATTGCTATGAGCATCTGTGGAGGCCAAGTCATTGGGTGCACTTAAGGTAGAGATAGATAGGTTCTTGAATAGCCAGGGCATCAAAGGATATGGAGAGAGGGCAGGGGAGTGGGGATGACTGGAAGAATTGGATCAGCCTATGATTGAATGGCAGAGCAGACTCGATGGGCCTAATTCGGCTCCTATCTCCTATGGTCTTATGGGAGGCTAAAGAAATTTTGCACATCCCCTTTGACCATCACCATTTTTTGAGGCATTATAAATTGCAACTATTCTGCCCAAGACAACAAGAAACTGCAGGGAGTTGTGAACACAGCTCAGCACATTATGGACAATCTCTATACTTCTTGCTGCCTCAGTTAAGTAGCCAGCATAATCAAGAGACCAAACTATCATGAGTAGTGTCTCTTCTCCCCACCTCCCATCAGGCAAAACCCCAAAAACATGTACCACTAGGCTAAAGGGCAACTTCTATCCCACTGTTATGACTATTTAATGCTCCTCTGGTATGGTGAAATGAACTTTTGACCTTATAAAATTTACCTTAGTATGGCTGTGCACATTATTGTGTACCTGCTCTGCACTGTCACTGTAAACTTGCTCTGCTCTGCATTATTGCTTTCCTTTTTACTACCTCAATGTACAAAGGGTGATTGATAAGTTCGTGGCCTAAGGTACAAGGGGTCAATTTTAGAAAACCTAGCACATTTATTTTTCAACTTAGTCCCCTTCTACATTTACACACTTAGTCCAGCGGTCGTGGAGCATACGGATCCCTTCTTTGTAGATGTCAGCATCTTGGACCTCCAAAAAGTGGTCCTCAGCCCGGGTGATTGATAAGTTTGTGACCTAATGTAGAAGGAGATGAGTAATACAGCTCTCGTTACATGCACGTGCAGTTCAACTCTTTGAGTGAAAATGCAGAAAGTTTGAAGTTAATAACTCTTCTTCTACATTAGGCCACAAACATATCAATCACCCCTGCTGTGGACCACTCCTGGAGGTCCAAAACACCGGCCTCTTCAAAGAAGGGATCCATATGCTCCACGACCGATGGACTCAGTGTGTCAATGTAGGAGGGGCTATGTTGAAAAATAAATGAGCTAAGTTTTCTAAAATTGACTCCTTCTACCATAGGCCACGAACTTATCAATTACCCCTTGTATCTAGTAAATTTTGTTATAACATTGAAGAGATCATATTAGTGTGATACCCATTTAAAGCAAAATAGCATATTAGATACAGTCAATAGAATGGCACAATGGTGCAATGACACATTTAGTAAGGCTGTTCCTCACCACTTCAGCAACCAGATTTCAGTTTGAGCCCCCAGTACTGTCTCTTCTCCCTTTGACTGCAAGTGTTTCCTCTGGGTTCTCCAGTCTCTATTCGCATCACAACATCCGTGATGATTGGAGGGTTAATTGGCTGCTGCAAATTGCCTTCACATGCAGAATCTGGGGAGAATTGATCTGCAGTTGTTTTAGAGTTTCATGTGTTTGATGGTATAACATTTGCAGTCTCATAACACAAATAGTTTGTGTTGGAGGGTTATCATTTGCATCTCCATAGACTTGAAATGACAAATCAAACACTTAGCATAATTGCAGCTATTTCACTTGTTCCATTCCACATAGGTCAGATCTTCTTGTGTATACAGTAGTCTAGATCCCTATGTAGCTTTGTATAATTTTCATAACAAGGTTATTAGAGATTTTAATTAACAACTAAAAATGACCTTCTACTGATTTCTAAATATATAGTTAAATTTACACAGTGCCTGTTAAATAATAAATAGTCACCAGGGAATTTCCCTGATTTTATGAGATGCATTCATGCCACTGATAGAAAGAACAGAAGTGCTTGTTTCTCTACTGATGTCACTATTGTATAAATGAACTGAACAGAATTGATGTAAAAATGCACATGTATTACCAGCAAGACTCTGACATGAAAAGAGGTTCCCAAAACAAAGGTTCATTTCAGCAAGATATCATTTTCAATACAATATCATTGTAATACTTGTATTATTCCCTGTGTGATTTGAGAATTTTGTCCATTATAATTATACTTTTATAAGCTTTGAGTTTAAAGATACAGACAACAATGCCATAAATATTCATAGTTCATTTATTTCTAAAATTTACTTTTGCTTTCCTTTGATTTTGCATCTGGATTAGTTTGAGCACAGTTCTAATCAGAAAATGTTTTATTTGCTGGCTTGAAATTGTGATAATAGCTGCTCTAAGGATATGTTTGTGAATGTATTATATACAATTAGAGAACAGAGGACAGAACGAGGATATATCACAAAATCACAAGACAAAGGAGCAGAAGTAGGCCATTTCGACATCAACAACATAGTAAATTTTAAATTGTCCCATTCAAGCCTAAAGATTAAATTGCTATAGTACAATCTTTACTCCTGTAGGGTAACACCTTTCCTGACAAGGGAGGATGTCACTACTTGACATGTCAGACTTAAGGTGGAGAAACAATCTCATGTTCTGCGGTCTCCCCCATGGTGGTTGTAAGAGTTGACTTTGGGACTGCAGGAAGTACTGTAGTCCTGACAGCTCTGGACACCTTTCTTCTGGATGTACTGGCATCCCAAAGAGCACACGTCAAGCTGCTCAGTCTGCTGATCCCAGGCCACCAGATAAAACGTTGAACCAACATTTTCATTTTGACCAGCGTCCGACACTCTCTGCTTGGATGCTGCAACAACTCTCAATCCTTACCAAAGGCAACCTTGTCCAGGGAAAATTCATCCTTGTGCTGGTAAAAACGAGGGAGCTGCAGTTTCTGTTGCACGTTCCTGCCTTTTTGGATGGCCAGGTAGACCTGAGTTCTGGTTTCCCTTTGGATCATTGCAGCCGTAATAGGGAGACTTTCAATTTGTGTTAGGGAGAATACATCAAGAGGAGGGTCTTTTTATGTAAATTTTTCTGGTACCTCCTTTTCTAACGATAAATGGGACAATCTTTCAGCAGTTCCATGATTTGTTGTCCTCTTGAGTTCAATCTTGTAATTGTATTCTCCAAGAAACAGAGCCTATCTCTTGATTCCTGCTGCTGCTGTTAGTGGAACGTCCTTCTGTGGATTGAAAATGGACACTAGTGGCTGATGATCAGCAGTGGGGGTAAACTCTCACTCATAAGACTACTGGTTGAAACATTTTAAACCTCAAACCAGACTCAAGGCCTGACTGTCAATCTGAGCACTATTTTTTTTTGCAGCAGTAAGGCAACGTGAACAACAGGCTATGGGGTAATCAATTCCATTGGCCATAACATGTGACTTGGCTGCTCATCTGCTATAGGATGAGGCATCATAGACAAGCTTCACTGGTTTGTCCATTGTCATTTCTTCCTGAACTACAGTCATGAGTTCAGAGGTTGGAGTACAGTAGCCAGGTTTGGCACAGCGATTGACAACTCCTGAAAAGGACCACACTGTGACACGCTTTTTGGCCTTGAGCCATCCACCACAGGATGAGTTTTCTTAGCAGACTTCTGTAGTTCTTGTGCGTCAATGGTGTAACCATAGTAAGTGATATTTGGTGTAAAGAATTCACATTTGTTGCATCGTGCTCTGAGCCCATAATCTTCCAATCTTTTTGACAGTGTCTTGAGATTTGAGGTGTTCCTTATCATCCTCTCTGATAACAATAATGTCACATAGTAACACTTAGTGCCTGGGCAGCCTTGCAGCAACTGACCATTGCTAGTACAAATGTCAATCTCACAAGAGCTACCTTTTTCCAGTATGAGTTCTTAGTTCCAATGCAGATACTGTTCTAAAAATAAGCCTATTATGGCGATAAAGCCCTTTGTGAGTGTTTACGAAGCAAAACCTTTGGGATTCTTCTTTCATCTCCACCTGTAAGTATACTACTTTGCTGAAGTGCTTCTCTCCAGAAAGGTATGCAAAAATCTCCTTTATCCTGGGCAGAGAGTATTTATCTACTTTCAGTACTGGGTTGTTGGGACCTTAAAATCACCACAGATCCTGACAGACCCATCCTTCATGGCTACTGGGACCACTGGCTATAGCCATGGGCTTGACTCAACCTTGGAAAGAATTCCTTCAGCCTCTGTATGATCCAGCTCTCTGGCTACTTCATCACAGATGGTATAAAGAACAGAATGGGCTTTGAAAAACTTGGGTGTAGCATTTTTATTTTACCCTTAATATGTTTATGTTTTCCAATGCCATCCATCAACTCTGCTGTGGCATTATCCAGTATCTTTCATATGTCACTTTCAGTTGATTTTATTGCAGGACACTTGGCATACAGGTGAGGGATAGATCTCTAATAAAGTTGTATTTGTCTCAGCCAATCATGGCCCCACAATGCAGGCCATTCTGCTTTAACCACATACAACTCTAATGTGGCTTATTGGCTGTTTTATTTCACTGTTACAAATGTCATTCCCACAGGAGTTATCTATTCTCTAGTATGAGATCTTAGTTGAATATCTGCAGACTTCAGCTCAGTTTCTTTAAAATGCCATTCAAACTCATTTTGTGGAATGTCTGAAACAGCCATGCCAGTGTCTAATTCCATTTTAATTAATTTAACTTTCACTTCTGGTGTAAACCATATTGCTTGACCCCTATTAATTTTTTTACATTTTATGTCTCAAGGCTACCCAGCCCTGTCTCACTCTCATCATTATCAGATTGTTCATCAACAGCAAGCAGATTTTTTTTGAAACTATGCTCTCTTTG
This sequence comes from Hypanus sabinus, assembly GCF_030144855.1. Classification (NCBI taxonomy): domain Eukaryota; kingdom Metazoa; phylum Chordata; class Chondrichthyes; order Myliobatiformes; family Dasyatidae; genus Hypanus; species Hypanus sabinus. The sequence continues at coordinate 57,033,141 of NC_082711.1, read as the reverse complement.
AGCACAGAAGTGTTCTGTTTGAAACTGTAACTCGACTTACTTCTTTTCCCTGTGCACTCAATTTATTCTTGACTAACTGACATGCTCTTTGTATGTGTCCTACGTTGTTGCATTTTCTAAGTTTCACCTTTGAACATGCATTGGCCCTGCCACAACAGTAACACAAGTGGTTCAGCCAGGCAGGTTTCTGTTTCGGCTTCGCAATTTTGTTCACGCTCACTTTCATTCCTGACTGCACTCACTTGAGGCTCTGGTTGCTGTTTCTATTGATCATTGATTTCACCCATTCTTTTAAATATGAGTTGTGCTTCAGTTAGGAGCAATTTTTGAATATATTCTTGTTAGATTTCACCAACTAAATGATCTTTCAGTGCATCATTAAACTCATCACCAAACTGACAAAGCTTGGACAATTTCTTCACTTCATCCACTTGTGCTGAAATGGACTCCCCTTCCTATTGATTCCACTTATGAAACCTAAAGGGTTCTGCAATCAACAATGGTTTTGGTTCTAAATGTTTCTGCATTAAATTCACAATATCAGCAAAGCTCATTTCAGCTGGTCTAATTGGAGCAATTAAACAACTAAGCAAAATATTTATTTTTCCATCAATCACAGTCAGCAACACTGGCACTTGCTTTTCATTTTCTATATCATTGACTTCAAAATACTGCTCAATTTGTTCAGTGTATGTCATCTAATTGCCAGCTGTACAATTGAACATAGAACATAGAATAGTACAGCACATTACAGGCCCTTCGGCCCACAATGTTGTGCCGACCCTCAAACCCTGCTTCCCATATAACCCCCCACCTTAAATTCCTCCATATACCTGTCTAGTAGTCTCTTAAATTTCACTAGTGTATCTGCCTCCACCACTAACTCAGGCAATGCATTCCACACACCAACCACTCTCTGAGTGAAAAACCTTCCTCTAATATCCCCCTTGAACTTCCCTCCCCTTACCTTAAAGCCATGTCCTCTTGTACTGAGCAGTGGTGCCCTGGGGAAGAGGTGCTGGCTGTCCACTCTGTTTATTCCTCTTAATATCTTGTACACCTCTATCATGTCTCCTCTCATCCTCCTTCTCTTCAAAGAGTAAAGCCCTAGCTCCCTTAAACTCTGATCATAATCCATACTCTCTAAACCAGGCAGCATCCTGGTAAATCTCCTCTGTACCCTTTCCAATGCTTCCACATCCTTCCTATAGTCAGGCGACCAGAACTGGACACAGTCCTCCAACTGTGGCCTAACTAGAGTTTTATAGAGCTGCATCATTACATCGCGTCTCTTAAACTCTATCCCTCGACTTATGAAAGCTAACACCCCATAAGCTTTCTTAACTACCCTATCTACCTATAAGGCAACTTTCAGGGATCTGTGGACATGTACCCCCAGATCTCTCTGCTCCCCCACACTACCAAGTATCCTGCCATTTACTTTATACTCTGCCTTGAAGTTTGTCCTTCCAAAGTGTACCACCTCACACTTCTCCGGGTTGAACTCCATCTGCCAATTCTCAGCCCACTTCTGCATCCTATCAATGTCTCTCTGCAATCTTCGACAATCCTCTACACTATCTACAACACCACCAACCTTTGTGTCATCTGCAAACTTGCCAACCCACTCTTCTACCCCCACATCCAGGTCATTAATAAAAATCACAAAAAGTAGAGGTCCCAGAAAAGACCCTTGTGGGACACCACTAGTCACAACCCTCCAATCTGAATGTACTCCCTCCGCCATGACCCTCTGCCTTCTGCAGGCAAGCCAATTCTGAATCCACCTTGCCAAACTTCCCTGGATCCCATGCCTTCTGACTTTCTGAATAAGACTACCGTGTGGAACCTTGTCAAATGCCTTACTAAAATCCATGTAGATCAAATCCACTGCACTAACCTCATCTATGTGCCTCCTCCTCAAAGAACTCTATCAGGCTTGTTAGGCACGATCTTCCCTTCACAAAACCATGCTGACTGTCCCCGACCAGACCATGATTCTCTAAATGCCCACAGATTCTATCTCTAAGAATCTTTTCCAACAGCTTTCCCACCACAGATGTAAGGATCACTGGTCTATAATTACCTGGACTATCCCTACTACCTTTTTTGAACAAGGGGACAACGTTCGCCTCCCTCCAATCCTTCAGTACCATTCCCGTGGACAACGAGGACATAAAGATCCTAGCCAGAGGTTCAGCAATCTCTTCCCTTGCCTCGTGGAGTAGCCTGGGAATATTCTGTCAGGCCCCGTGGACTTATCCGTCCTAATGTATTTTAACAACTCCAACACCTCCTCTCCCTGAATATCAACTTCACTCATATTGTCCTCACCGTCATCAAGTTCCCTGTCAGTGGTGAATACCGAAGAGAAGTATTCATTGAGGACCTCGCTCACTTCCACAGCCTCCAGGCACATCTTCCCACTTTTATTTCTAATCAGTCCTACCTTCACTCCTGTCATCCTTTTGTTCTTCACATAATTGAAGAATGCCTTGGGGTTTTCCATACCCTACTTGCCAAGGCCTTCTCATGCCCCCTTTTTGCTCTTCTCAGCCCCTTCTTAAGCTTTCTTGCTACCCTATATTCCTCAATAGACCCATCTGATCCTTGCTTCCTAAACCTCGTGTATGCTGCCTTCTTCCACCTGACTAGATTTTCCACTTCACTTGTCACCCATGGTTCCTTCACCCTACCATTCTTTATTTTCCTCACCGGGACAAATTTATCCCTAACATCCTGCAAGAGATCCTTAAACATCGACCACATGTCCATAGTATATTTCTCTGAAAGAACATCATCCCAGTTCACACCCGCAAGTTCTAGCCTTATAGCCTCATAATTTGCCCTTCCCCAATTAAAAATTTTCCTGTCCTCTCTGACTCTATCTTTTTCCATGATAATGCTAAAGGTCAGGGAGCGGTGATCACTGTCCCCCAGATGCTCACCCACAGACAGATCTGTGACCTGACCCGGTTCGTTACCTAATACTAGATCTAGTATGGCATTCCCTCTAGTTGGCCTGTCAACATACTGTGACAGGAATCCATCTTGGACACACTTAACAAACTCTGCCCCATCTAAACCCTGGGAACTAATCAAGTGCCAATCAATATTAGGGAAGTTAAAGTCACCCATGATAACAACCCTGTTATTTTTGCACCTTTCCAAAATCTGCCTCCCAATCTGCTCCTCGGTATCTCTGCTGCTACCAGGGGGCCTATAGAGTATCCCCAGTAGAGTAACTGCTCCCCTCCTGACTTCCACCCATACTGACTCAAAAGAGGATCCTGCTATATTACCCACCCTTTCTGCAGCTGTAATAGTATCCCTGACTAGTAATGCCATCCCTCCTCCCCTTTATCCCCCTCTCTATCCCTTTTAAAACACTGAAATCCAGGAATATTGAGAATCCATTCCTGCCCTGGTGCCAGCCAAATCTCCATAATGGCCACTACATCATAATTCCAAGCTCTCAGTTCATCACCTTTGTTTCTGATGCTTCTTGCATTGAAGTACACACACTTTAGCCCTTCTACCTTACTACCTGTATACCTTTTATTCTGCTGCTCTTTCCTCAAAGCCTCTCTATGTGTTAGATCTGGCTTTACTCCATGTACTTCTTTCACTGCTCTATTGCTCTGGGTCCCATCCCCCTTGCAAATTAGTTAAACCCTCCCGAACCATGCTAGCAAACCTACCAGCAAGGATATTGCTCCTCCTTGAGTTCAGGTGCAACCCATCCAATCTGTACAGGTCCCACCTTCCCCAGAAGAGATCCCAGTGGTCCAAAAATCTAAAACCCTGCCCCCTGCACCAACTCCTCAGCCACGCATTCAACTGCCGTCTCCTCCAATTCTTACCATCACTATCACGTAGTACTGGCAGCAATCCAGAGAATGCCACCCTCGAGGTCCTGTTCTTCAGCCTTCTGCCTAGTTTCCGAAACTCACACTTCAGGACCTCAGCCTTCTTCCTGCCTATGTCGTTGGTCCCAACATGTATCTGTTGCTTCTGGTTGCTTTCCCTCTCGCACCAGGATGTCATGCACCCAGTCAGAGACATCCCAGACCCTGGCACTTGGGAGGCAACAAACCATGCGGGTGTCCTTCTCACGTCCACAAAATCTCCTGTCTGCTCCCCTGACTATAGAGTCTCCAATAATGACAGCTCTCCTCTTCTCCATCCCATCCTTCTGCACCACAGAGTCAGACACAGTGCCAGAGGCCCTGCCACCGTGGCTCACACCTGGTCGGTCGTCCTCACCGACAGCATCCAGGATGGTAAACTTATTATTCAGGGGAATGTCTACAGGGGTGCTCTGCACTACCTGTCTACTCTCCTTCGCTTTCCCCCCTCAGACTGTCACCCAACGACCTGCTTCCAGTAGCCTAGGTGTGACTACCTCCCTGTAGCTCTCATCTATGACTGCCTCATTCTCCCTTATGAGTCGAAGGTCATCCAGCTGCTGCTCCAGATTCCTCACACGGTCTTCCAGATCACCCAGCCTCAAGCACTTCTGGCAGATGTGACTCTGTGGGAGAGGGGAGTTCCCCCAAGACTGCCACATCTCACAGGAGAGGCACATCTCCGTCTCAGGAGGGATTGTAAAGACTAACTGGGAACAAGCTCGTCCTCTGACTCTTCTCATCGAAGCCTCAAATCTCCACTCCCTCACTGGCCCACTCACTCACTCACTGGCGGCTTTCCACTTTTGAATGTGTCTATCTTTCCGATGTAGCCAGCCATTTCTACTTTTTCGAAAATTATTATCATCACCTATTACTTGCTGTTTATGAACCCATCAAGTTTGTTATTTACCTTCCTTTTTTTAACTTGACTGTCTCTTGCAAAGAAACACATGCTGTGCTTTAACAAGTAGATAGTCATCTTAGGTTCACTTTACAGCTCTTTTGTCACCGTTATTATGTTCTGTATCTCCAGAGATCAATTGAAAGAAAAACCTGGGAGCATGAGGAAAATGTGTCTACTTCATTTTACTTTGTGTGCTGTTCTCATGACCGTTCACATCCTTCATATATATAACCCATAATGAATTATGTAAAAAAATGCTTAATCAAACAATATATTTACAATATTACTCAAGCATTCCTGAAACATTAAATACACCATATGTTTATTTAAGATTTCAAGCACATGCAGTAGTTTGATTTATAAATCTCAAGCTTTTTCTCCTTGTCAGGCAATACTTGCCATTCTTCCATCCTACATTAAAACTGTGTCCTTTAGCTCATAATATTTATTTTTATCCATTTGTAACCCTCAAAACATTTCTATTTTAAATTATTTCTGCCGCAAGTCAGTCTATGATTAAACTGTGGGGACCTTGTATCCTCTTGTCTATATTTAAGCTATAATGTTCTTACAAAGTGGTAAATAGTTTCCTACCTTCTCGTTCCCAATGGCTGTTAGTGCTTCATAATAAGGCATTACTTGATTTTGGCAGAAGACTATATTCCTGAAGAACATTTATATTGAGTGGTCTTTGGTGGAAGTTCTGCAATGCTATGTAACTCCAAATATATCACATCTTTTTAGGATTCAAAGTAGAATGCATGATCTCATTTGTGCATTTAACTGCTCATCAAAGGCACAGTTTCAGATTGTACTTAAAGCGAGCTATCTGATTTAACATCTGATCTAACTAGGAGCTGCTGAGCAATTGAAAGTAACTTTGAGTGGAACAGTAGCTCAGTTAGTAATGCTTTTGCCTCACTCATCTAACAACCTAGGTTTAGTCCTGACTTCTAGTGCTGTCTATGTGGAGTTTCTCTCTGTGACCATCTGAGTTTCCTCTGTGTTTTCTAGCTGCCTCCTATATACCAAAGATGTGCAAGTTTGTGGTTAGGTTTGACAGCTGAAATTTGCCCCTAATATGCAGATGAATGATAAAAACTGGGTGGAATTGATGGGAACATGTGGAGAATAAAATGGGATTAGGGTAAGATTAGTGTAAATGTGTGTTTGATGCCAGCATCAACTTCGTGGACTGAAGACCCTGATTCCATAGTACATGACTATACTTCACTTAGCTTGGATGCTTCAAACAATAAAGGCGACAAGCTGTCCCCAGTTCTGGTGTACTGCTTTGAACTAGAGTTAAAGATGGGAATTATAGTGTTTACTTTCCCAGCTGGTGAAACATCTGATGTGGAATGTGAAATTTTGGTGTTGTTTGTAGTGCTCACATTATTCATGACTGTCCAGAAGCAGCAGCTGATTCTTTTCCATAACTTGAAGAACTTTGTTATAAATGTTGTTAAATACATTCATATTCACGCTATCTGTGTAGAAGAACTGTATGACTTCTGCTAGCTTGTGAACAGGAGAACTCAAAATTGCTAGAGCAAAGCAGCAGGAAATCGAATCTTTCCTGCCAAAGTTGAAAGGAAACATAGTTGATTTTTGAGTCCTCAATGCTACTGGTAAACTTGTTAATGAGCCCTGCACCCTTCTGTGGTTTACTTGTGCTAATGCTCAAAAAGCTTCCTTTCAGAAGTTAGTGGAAATTACTAAGAAACAGTGAATGAAGTTGCATTGCAAATCTGTCCCCTTCTCAAAAACAGCAGAGGGGCTCAAAGAAAGGTTCTCACAAGGGATACAATGATACAAGTGCACTGTTTAATTGTGGAAATGCAAATTAGTGATGGGGAGATCTATAATGAGGTCAACAATCTATTTCCTTAGCAGCACTGAATTACTCAGGAACTATGGAAACTGGCCTTTGAATGTGCCAGAATGCAGAAACACACAAAACAGCATTGCCACTGGCCAAACAATGATTATCATTCTAAATTTAGATGGAAGTCATCATTTTGACAAATGAGTAAAACAAACATTACTGAATGACTGAAATGGAAAGGAAGTATCATTTTCTGAAAATCTGAAGAATTCTCTTTACAGGTCAACAAAAGTTTGGTGGAATACTCAGATCTAGGAAGGAAGGGCAAACGGGTTCATATTGTGTTCACCTGGCAAAGGAGCCCCTGTTGAATCTGTGCTTCCATAATGAACACAGTCTAGTTGTCTGAAAACTCTCAAAGGGGATTGTTTTGACCTTAACTGTACAGTTTTCATTTTTAAACTGCTGAAAGACAAATAGACCTCACAAAAGACTGCTTCAAAAGAAATATGTAATTAATGGGAAGTATTAAACTCCATGTAGCATATTGATGAGAGGGCTAGCCTTCTAAAAATCAGGAGCTAGTTAATTGCAAGAATTGCCTTATTTTATGTTATGTAAAATATGATAATTAGCAGATTTTTTCTCATGTTTTGATGTTGGATGAAGGTGTCATTGCTACGTTTTTCAAAATTTCATTTAATAAAGACATAAGGGGGTGATTAGGATTCAATCTTTTCTGATTTTCAGAAGTCAGCCTCCTCTATGGACATTGGAAACTTGTTTACCTTAATAACAATTTCACATCATTGGCAAACTTTAACTTTGTGGACTATAGCTGCAAATTTCAGTTATTAGTAAACATGAACATTTCAATGGCCTTTAATATTGAACCTTAAAGGTTACCAGTGTGTAAATCCCACCTTCCCCCAGTCTGAAACACAGACATTTAATCTGTCTTCTTTTCTGTACTATCCAGTCAGCAACTATTTCATGGTGTTTGATTTTGATTACAAGTGTAATCAGCTAGATTACTCTACCTATTTATTTTTATCTGGTCTTCCTTTTCTTACATACTCCCACAAATTACCACATGTAGGTTTGGATCAACCTGGATCTCAACCAGAGCCTGTTCTGAAAACATCAGCACAGGCCAGTATCAGTGTGATTTTCAAAGTTACAAACAGTGTGCCGAGGACTCAGTGGATCAAGCAGGTAGAAACCCTGCATCAATTCCTTACCTCTCAGAGATGCTGTTCGACCTGCTGAGTTTCTCCAGCCAATTGTTTGTTGCTCCGTATCTCCTGTATCTTCAGTGTGCACTTCCTCCATAACATATTGTGCAGATGTAAGGACATGCTTATCTGAACCTGTTTGCTAATGATCTCCATCTGGTCTAAGGTTACCCTGAGAGTGCTTGCTATAGTTGCAAACTGACCCATTGCCGCATACAACTGCAGACCTGGATCTCTCAGTGCTCATCAAGAAACTTTATGCTCAGGTTTAATACAAGTATCATCAGCCACATCTGCCACATCCATTAAGCAGATAACATTTGAGCTTCCATAAAAGATCTAATAATGTTATTAAGATCCTGATGAAGAATGAGACCAAAATAGTGAGGATATATTTCCCCATGTTTGTCTCATAGACTACAATGGTTGCATAGTTTTACATTCCTGGCCATGTCCACACAGGTGGATGCATATTCTCAAAGTGCGATGACTTTATTTTTCTTTGAAGATAGTGCTAACATGAAAAGAATAGTTGAAATAAATGCAGAAAACGATGGGAATATGCATGAAGTCAATCTGCAAATGAGGATGGAGGAAACAAAGTTGAAGTGTCAGGTCAGTGACCCTTCATCAGAATTTTCATTTGTCGTGCTGACTTTTTCTCACTCCAGTTACTGACTGGCCTATTGAATTCTTCCAACTTTTCTGTTTCATTTCTGAATTCCAGTACTAGCACCTTCTGGCTTTTGAAGGTAAACCATTGTCTCTTTTGGAGTCATACCCTGACCTGTGACTACTGTTTATAGCCAGGTATACATTAGGTAGTGAATATGGGTTATTGAAAGATATATGTACTCTGGGACATCACATAGTGATGTAAATCAACATATAAATGCAAATTTTTATTTATTTTCTTTTCATGAAAAAAAGTCTTTCTCTTCATTTAAAGGTAATCCAGAAAACAAAGGAGACAATCATACAAAGTGGAAACTTGCCACTATGTATCTATTATGTATTGGGCTATGTCCACAGCTCTCTGCAGCCTCTTACATTCCTGCTCATTCAAGTTGCCATATTGGATCATGATGCAACCAGTGAGGGTAATTACAACAACACATCTGTAGAAGTTCGTTAGAGAGGTCAGTGACATGACAAACCTCCTTAAGGAAGTAAATATACTGGTGCACCTTTCTTGTGATTGCATCTATCTGCTGTGCTCAGGACTGGTCATCTGATGTGTTGATGCCTGAGAATTTTAAGCTGCTCACCCTCTCCACTGCCAATTTCCTGATATAAACACATCTTCACCCTTCCTCCCCTTCCTGAGGTCATCAATCAGTTCTTTGCACAGATTTCCGGCATCTGCAGAATCTTTTGTGGTTATAATCTGCTCTTTAGTTTGTTGACATTGAGCGAGAGGTTATTGTTGCAGTACCACTCGTAATTGATCCTTCGAAAATTTCCATCTTTTCTTGTCCTGATAACAACAATAGATCACATGCCTTTCAGAACATCACAATGGTCATGAACCCATGAGTTCAAGAACTTGGCTTATTTCTTCTAACATTTTATGTCCTGTAATTTTAATGTCCTGTCTCAAAACAATAACATTCATGACATATGTCAGTGATAATGAAACTGAATCTGATTTTGGACCCAAATATAATGCTTAGTAGTGTAATATTTACTTTACTCTTCCATTTGTTTATATTTGGTGCCTTTTCAAATATTTTATTCAAATATTGAACGTGACTAACATAATTAGGGGAAGTAATTAGGAAGAACTGCTGTTTTTCAGAAAGCTGTGCAATTAATTAGCATTGAAAGTAATATTTAAAGATGGTTCAATGAATCTATCTTCTTATTAAATTAGTTCTCAACCTGTTGGATATTGAAGCTACCTCAGTTCGGGTCACGTCATCAGAGCTCACATTTTCCTGTTGTTTACTAAGATGTGGACGTTATTAATATTTTAGTTAGATTGTTTTGTTTTTCTGGGCAATGCTGAATCTTCATAATAAATCCAAAATCTCAAGGAAAATTATGCGCAGCCTCCTGTCATTTATGTCCAGTTGTTCTTCTCCCTAATCTTATACTAAGAAGCACAGAAACATTTTGTAAAATTTACCAGGTAAATGCAGTCATTCGCTTCTGATAATGTATTGATTAAAATTCGGTTCTCTGGTAATTTCTGGGTGCTGAATACTGCTTATTAAAACTGCCAGTGTAGAACATTAAAATTGTTTTAAATTAATTACAATGATTGTGAAGCATATTCTGCATCAATGATGAAACCGTATAACCACAGGAGAAAATATTGAATCCAGAAACATTAACATACAGTGTAAACTGAACCATATTCTGCTTCAGTGGTGAATCTGTATAACCACAGGAGAAACTATTGAATCCAGGAACATTAACATACAGTGTAAACTGCTTTCATAAGTATGGTTAACAATTGGAACGGGAATAGGAGTTTAAAACAAACAATATTGTTGTAGATGGACTTTGGAATCCAGCTTTTCTTTCTTCACTCTCTAGTATAATTTATGCATTGCATGTTGTCTGAACCTATATGCCAGTAAAGCTGTGTTCTACCAGCATTTTGTGTGTGTTGTTGCCAGTAATACTGCTTTAAGCAAGCTTTCCATTGTACCAGTGTACTGTATGTGACAATAAACTCAACCTGACGAGGCAAAATGCAAATTCTTGAAGCAAGAAATGCAGAAGATGATAAATAAGAATGAGATTGTTTATGGTGTGATCATCATGTACCTAGTCCATGCACTGTGAATGTGGGCACAAAATTTGATTAACAAATCAAGCAAAATTTTTTGAGGTATGGAACTTATTTCAGTCCTTCTTTAGACACTTAGACAATAGACAGTAGGTGCAGGAGTAGGCCATTCAGCCCTTCTAGCCAGCACCACCATTCACTGTGATCACAGCTGATCATACACAATCAGTACCCCGTTCCTGCTCTCTCCCCATATCCCTTGACCCCGCTATCTATAAGAGCTCTATCTAACTCTCTCTTTAATGCATCCAGAGACTTGGCCTCCACTGCCTTCTGGGGCAGAGCATTCCACATATTCACCACTCTCTGGATGAAAAAGTTTTTCCACATCTCTGTTCTAAATGGCCTACCCCTTTTACTTAAACTGTGGCCTCTAGTTCTAGACTCACGCATCAGCAGGAACATGCTTCCTGCCTCCAACGTGTCCAATCCCTTAATAATCTTATGTTTCAATCAGATCCCTTCTCATCCTTCTAAATTCCAGTGTATACAAGCTCAGTCACTCCAATCTTTCAACATATGACAGTCCCGCCATTCCGGGAATTAACCTTGTGAACCTATGCTGCACTCCCTCAATAGCAAGAATGTCCTTCCTCAAACTTGGAGACCAAAACTGCACACAATACTCCAGGTGGGGTCTCACCAGGGTCCTGTACAGCTGCAGAAGGACCTCTTTACTCCTATACTCAATTCCTCTTGTTATAAAGGCCAGCATGCCATTAGCTTTCTTCACTGCCTGCTGTACCTGCATGCTTGTTTTCATTGACTGATGTACAAGAACACCTAGATCTCATTGTACTTCCCCTTTTCCTAACTTGACTCCATTTAGATAGTAATCTGCCTTCCTGTTCTTGCCACCAAAGTGGATAACCTCACATTTATCCACATTAAACTGCATCTGCCATACATTTGCCCACTCACCCAACCTGTCCAAGTCACCCTGCATTCTCATAACATCCTCCTGACATTTCACACTGCCACCCAGCTTTGTGTCATCAGCAAATTTGCTAATGTTACTTTTAATCCCTTCATCTAAATCATTAATGTATATTGTAAACAGCTGCGGTCCCAGCACGGAACTTTGCAGTACCCCACTGGTCACAGCCTGCCATTCCGAAAGGGACCCGTTAATCGCTACTCTTTGTTTCCTGTCAGCCAGCCAATTTTTAATCCATGTCAGTACTCTGTCCCCAATACCATGTGCCCTAATTTTGCCCACTAATCTCCTATGTGGGACTTTATCAAAAGCTTTCTGAAAGTCCAGGTATTCTACATCCACTGGCTCTCCCTTGTCCATTTTGATAGTTACATCCTCAAAAACATATTTTTTGAGGATGCAACTTTAAAATAATTTATAAAAACATATAAACATTCAAGTCAATGTGCTATAATCTGGAGCCAAGAAGAAAATATCTTATATAGTTTTTTTTAGATGTTACCTCAAATTTATTGACACTATGCAATATGAATACATTCTGAGATTAAATGACAGACTGAAACCTATTATATTTATATATTCATAAACATGGGTGCCATTGTAGTGTAGCCATTAGCATGACACCATTGCAGTTCAGGATGTTGCAGAGTTTGGAGTTTAATTCTGGTGCAGTTCTGTAAGAAAACTCTGTATATCTTTCCTGAGGAATGTGTGGGCTTTTCACCAGATGCTCTGGTTTCCTCCCACAGTCCAAAAATGTGCTGGGCAGGTTAACTGATCATTGTAAATTGTCCTGTCATTAAGTTACGGTTAATTGGGGTCGTCAGGAGTTGCTGGCTCAAAGGACTGAAAAGGCGTACTCCACACCGTATCGCTAAAAATAAATAAATAAACAACAGAAAGCAGAAAGTCACCTATTTGCATCCATAGCAAGTATATGTTTTTCCTTTACCATTGTTCTTTATTTCTATGACTACATCACCCAGCAATCACACGTCTATAATTCCCTGGCTTTGCATGTCTTGGTAGAAAATTTCAATGAAACAATAATGCAGAGAACGTGCATCTCACTTGAAGTCTGCTAGTGACAGTCAGCTCATTTCCAGAGTAAGATGTTGTCTTGAAGAAGTGGCAAGACAGAATTAAAAGGAAAACAACAGTTAGCATTCTGTCTGGAAATCTCCCAAGAATATTGGGTTGGAATTTCCTTTCTGACTCAGGATTTAACCCTGCTGTGCCCTAGATCAGTGCAACTTTTTTTTTAATATAGATCAGAACAAGGTGGGCTCTCTATCTTTAAGAAAGAGTTGCTGCAAAATCATCAACCATCAGAATAAAAAGCTGGAGAATTAAAAAGGTAAGTATCTCAAAGAGAATTCCATGTTGTTGTTAGAGCTCATTTGAGGCTGAACTTGGAAAGGAAAAATCAGATTACTGAGGGCCATATAACCTTGTTTTAGCCTCATTTAATTCTATGGGATTTTACACTGTTGTGAGTGTGCAGTCGCATTTGTTTAGGAGGTTCATGTGAACAGTAGAGAGAGGTGCAATAGAGAGGAATAGGGACCCGAGCCCCCCTTCAATGCTTTATTAATAGAGTAACGAGAATAACCCAATGAAGAAAAGTTGATGGTATTTCAATTCTGGCATCTTATGAATTCTAGATGTACTTTTTCCCGCCATTGACAGCTGTTGATACAACTACCTTTTCCCATCTGTGGAATTCACCTCTTAAATCCTTCGACATCTCCAACTCACTTGTCTCTGTAAAAACTAACTTCAACAGAACTTTTGATCATCTGGTAGTTCAAAGCTAAACATCCAAGATATGCTGAAGAGTATCAAAAGCAGTATAAATGTCCACCACTACAACCTTTAAATTGATATCCCACACACCATCATTACTATCAAGCCAAGGCATCAACTCTGGTTCAGTCAAGTGCAGAAAGACTTGCTGGGAATAACACCAGGCATGCCTAAATATATGGAGGTTTTAGCCTACTGAACAGAACAGGATGACATAAAAAGCTGGAAGCACTCAGCAGGTCAAGAGGCATCAGCAGTAAGTAGAAAAAGAGCTAACATTTCAAGGTTAAACCCTTTATCAGAACTGGGCTAGATGAAAGATAAGCAGTAAAAACAGCATGCAGAGGTGAAGACAAATAATCTGACAACCTATGGATCAGATTGAAGCTCTGCATTTCTCTCATGAAAGGTAGTGTTCATCAGCAACTGACGGGAGGATCCAGCAGGTGAGTGCAAAAGACTTGGCTGATATATTTTCAACCATGGCCCACCAGAAGTCCCAAACAGATGAAGTGTCTCAGCTTCAGCCGGAGATACCCACTATCACATAAGCCAGTCTTCAGCAAATCTCATCACACCATGTGAAACCGAGAAATGGCTGCGAATATTGGACAAGCAAAGACAATGGAGCCAGACAGCATCCCGTCAAAAGCACTGGATCAGCACTCCAAATCTTACACCATGGATCCAAAGCATTTGACATTCTTTGCTCACTCAAGTAAGGAGCTGCTCTCCATGAAGAGCAATCATCACGCACAGAGCGGTCCTGATCTTATGCCATTATAGAGTGTTTAACTGTAACCTCCATCTCAGAGAATGATGAGAACTCAGTGCTCCTGCCTCAGAGGAAAAGTAGATAGGAAAATGTAGGAACTACTGAACAGATCATTCAGCATCTGTAGGTGAGAGACAGAATTAATAGATTGCCTTTTCTTCAGAATTATGATTATCAGACACAATTGTATACAGATCATGAATTGACTATAAAACTATTGCACAATTACTTTTCCTAAAAGAGCCAAGGCCAAATACAATGGCAAATCTCAATTAACTATGTACACCTTAAGAAAATAACTCCCTTCATCACTGTTGGAATTTATTATCATAATGCCAATGCAAACTCATTTAAAATAAATTGGCTCAAGCATTGTGATTTTTCTGGCTCTTCTCTCAGACCTGGACCATCTGGACAATAGCAACTTACATGTCAAGCTGTTGTTCATTGACTACAGCTCATGTTCAACTTCATTATTTCATCCAAGTTAATCATCAAGATCTGGACTTCTGAACTTTCCTCCGCAACTGGATACTCGACTTCCTCTTGAGCAGTCCTCAATCAGTGAGGATTCTTAAAAACATCTCCTCTTCACTGATCATTAAAGCAGGTGCACCTCAACAGGACATGCTTATCTCCCTGCTCTGCTCTCTGAACACACATGACACAGTTCTAATGCCATATACAACAATACCACTTCTGATGGATGAATCACAGGTGAAGTGTGAGCTCAGTGGAATGAGATAGGACACATGGTTGTATGGTGCCACAACAACAACCTCTCATTCAACGCTGGTACAGCTAAAGATCTGATTGTTCGCTTCATGAAGGAGAAGGAAAGCAAGTGCCTATCGGACCAGATTGGGGATCCGAAGTGGGTTGTATCTGCAACTTTAAATTCCTGGATGTTAACATATGGATGACCTGCCCAAGGCTCAGCCCTTAGATGCAGTGGTAGAAAGCATGCTGCCTTCTTTAATTTCTTAGGAGGTTCAGCTTGTCACTGGACCCTCTGACAAATTTCTACAAATGGAAGTATCAATGTCCAATATGGCAGTGCACATATGCAGGAAATATAAGCAGCTGCAGAGGGTATAGACTCTGCCCATTCTATCACAGACACGTCCATCTCCAGCATCAGTATTATCTAAGGAGGCCCTGTCACAAGAAAGCAACATCCATATTCAAAGATCCCCATCATCTGAGCAAGACCATCTTCTAGTAACTGCTACTGGGAAAGAGGTGAAAAAGCCTAAGGTCTCACACTATCAAGTTCAAGAACTGTTACTTCCCTTCAACCATTCAGATCTTAAGCTAACTGACACAACCCCAAACACTACTGTTTAGCTACACTATGGCCACTTTGATAGCTTTGCACGAGAGACTGCTTTTGTTCAAATTGTGTTCTTTCTTGTAAAAATACTTTCCAGTTTATGATTATTTTACATCTTTCTTATGAATGATGATAATATGATCCTAAGTGCCAGCGATGCTGTTTTCAAGTGAGTGTTTCATTGCAATTCTGTATGCATGTACTTTCACATATGACAATACCTTCGAACTTGTCTTTAAAATATACAGTGTTGTTAAGGGGCTTGAGAGCACAGATGTATTGATGATGTTACTCTGACAGTAAACACAAGAGAGTCTGCAGATGCTGGAGGTCAAGCATAATTCAATACTTTCTTGAGCCCTGGTGAAAAGTCTTGGCCCTGCTCAGTGGAGTCAGCAGATGTTGTTTCCTTGGATTTTCAGAAGGCCTTTGACAAGGTGCCTCACATAAGGCCACCTAACAAGGTAAGAGACCATGCTACTATAGGAAAGATACTAGCATGGATAGAAGATTGGCTGACTGGCAGGAATAAATAGGGTCCTTTTTGGTTGGCTGCCTAATGGTGATCCACAGGAACCGGTGTTGGGACAACTTCCTTTAATCCTACATGTCAAGTATTCTGATGATGGAATTGATGGCTTTATGACCAAGTTTGTAGATAATACAAAGATAGGTCAAGGGGCAGGTAGTGTTGAGGAAGCAGGGAATCTGAAGAAGGATTTAGACAGAGTGGGAGAATGGCCAAAGAAGTGGCAGATGAAATACAGTGTAGGAAAGTGTATGGTCATGCACTTTGGTAGAAGGAGTAAAGGTGCAATCTATTTTCTAAATGGGCAGAAAGTTCAATAACAATATATTGCTGTGGCTTTATAAGGCATTGATCAGACTGCACTTGGAGTATTGTGAGCAGTTATGAAAAGAATGTGCTGGCATTGGAGAGGGTCTAGAGGAGGTTCACTTGAATGATTCCTGGGATGAAATGATTGTCACGTTAAGAGATTTGATGGCTCTGGCCCTGTACTTGGTATAGTTTAGAAGAATGGTGGGGTGGGGGGGGGGGAGAGGGGGGATCTCGCTGAAACCTATCAAATATTGAAAGGTCTGGAGATGGTGGATGTGGAGAGGATGTTTCCTATAGCAGGTAAATCTAGAACCAGAGGGCACAGCCTCTGAATAAAGGGACGTCCATTTAGAACAGAGATGAGGAGGAATTTCTTTAGCCAAAGTGTAGTGAATCAGTAGAATTTATTGCCACAGATGTCTGTGGAGCCAAGTCATTGAGTGATGTTGATAGGTTCTTGATTAGGCAAGATATCAAAGGTTACAGGGAAAAGGCAGGAGAATGGGATTGAGAGGGATAATAAATCAACCATAATGGAATAGCAGAGCAGACATGATGGGGCAAATAGCCTAATTCTCCTCCTATGTCTTATGACCTTCTGGTCTAATTTAACACACCACTGTTCTATTGCATGGTTATTTAAGTTATTGTTATCTTCTTGTCAGCTTGAACCAAACTGCCAGTTCTCCTCTGACCTCTCTCATTAACGATGCGTTTTTGTCCTCAGGGCTGCCACTCACTGGACGTTTTGATTTTGTTATTTGCATCGTTCTCTGTAAACTCTACTGTCTGTTGTGCAGAAAAATCCCGGAAGATGAGAAGTTTCTGAGATACTCAAATCACCCTTTCTGGCTCTAACAATCATTCCAGAGTCAAAAGGAGGTGGCTCTAGAAATCGTGGAAGCATTGGTAATCATTTTCCAATGTTCTATAGATTCAGGATCAGTTCCTGAGTATTGGAGGATAGCTAATGTTATCCCACTTTTTAAGAAAGGAGGGTGAGAGAAAACAAGGAATTATAGACTGGTTAGCCTGACATCAGTGGCGGGGAAGATGTTGGAGTCAATTATAAAAGATGGCACATTTGGATAGCAGTAACAGGATCGGTCCAAGTCAGCATGGATTTACGGAAGGAAAATCATGCTTGACTGATCTGGAATTTTTTGAGGATGTAACTATGAAAATGGACAAGGGAGAGCCAGTGGATGTAGTGTACCCGGACTTTCAGAAAGCCTTTGATAAGGTCCCACATAGGAGATTAGTGGGCAAAATTACAGCACATGTTATTGGGGGTAGTGTACTAACATGGATAGAAATTGGTTGGCAGACAGGAAACAAAGAGTAAGGATTAATGGGTCCTTTTCAGAATGGCAGGCAGGGACTATTGGGGTACCGCAAGGTTTGGTGCTGGGACCGCAGCTATTTACAATATACATTAATGATTTAGATGAAGGGATTAAAAGTAACATTAACAAATTTGCAGATGACACAAAGCTGGGTGGCAATGTGAAATATGAGGAGGATGTTAGGAGAATGCAGAGTGACTTGGACAGGTTGGGTGAGTGGGCAGATGCAGTTTAATGTGGATAAATATGAGGTTATCCACTTTGGTGGCAAGAACAGGAAGGCAGATTCCTATCTGAATGGTGTCAAGTTAGGAAAAGGGGAAGTACAACGAGATCTAGGTGTCCTTGTTCATCAGTCACTGAAAGTAAGCATGCAGGTACAGCCCGCAGTGAAGAAAGCTAATGGCATGTTGACCTTCATAACAAGGGGAGTTGAATATAGAAGCAAAGAGGTCCTTCTGCAGTTGTACAGGGCCCTGGTGAGACCACACCTGGAGTATTGTGTTCAGTTTTGGTCTCCAAATTTGAGGAAGGACATTCTTGCTATTGAGGGAGTGCAGCTTAGGTTCACGAGGTTAATACCCGGGATGGCGGGACTGTCATATGTTGAAAGATTGGAGCGACTGGGCTTGTATACACTGGAATTTAGAAGGATGAGAGGGGATCTGATTGAAACATATAAGATTATTAAGGGATTGGACACGCTGGAGGCAGGAAAAATGTTTCTGATGTTTGGGGAGTCCAGAACCAGAGGCCACAGTTTAAGAATAAGGGGTAGGCCATTTAGAACAGAGTTGAGGAAATACCTTTTCACCCAGAGAGTTGTGAATCTATGGAATGCTCTGCCTCAGAAGGCAGCTAAGGTCAATTTGCTGGATGCTTTCAAGAAAGAGTTAGATAGCGGAGTCAAGGGATTATGGGGAGAAGGCAGTAACGGGGTACTGATTGTGGATGATCAGCCATGATCATATTGAATGGCGGTGCTGGCTCAAAGGGCCAAATGGCCTACTCCTGCAACTATTGTCTATTATCTAAAATAACTTCAATCACATTTATTCTGATGTTTGGTCTGAACCTCTTGACCGTATTTGCATGTTTTTATGCATTGAATTGCTGATACATGATTGGCTGATTAGATATTTGAATTAACAAGTAGGTGTAGAGGTATATCTAATCAGGTGGCTACTGACTGTATGTGCTTCTGTGATTCTTTTTAACTGATGTTTCTCTAGTTTGTAATGAACCCCAATATTTCCCTCAATGTTGTTGAAGTATCAGCCCACTCTACATCAAATGATACTACCTCATAAAGACTTTGAGCAATAATATCAGAAGACTGGATTGACTTTCAAAAACATTTCAAACTTACTGTTTTCCTTGCTATGAGTGCAGGTATCATGTATCCAGATTAAGTGGTTAATATTGACTTTGGGGATTATTTCTGTAATTTTATTGAGCTAATACCTAGTCAATACATCCCCACTAGCTCCTAAATCGTATCTCTGCATCTCTGGCCAGACAAGAACCCCCATTTAGTTCTGAGGTAGAGCAAGGTATGTTTCAATGGACTGGAAGGAAAATAGCACATTGATATTACTGAATCATGTTCAATTGATTCTTATGAATTTTTCCTTCACTGCTTTCATTACCAGGGAAACCAAATATTCCTTCCTCATTAGAACCCAGGCAGAAGAAAAGAGGTGAAACATCCAATAACTTAATATATTGTTCAAAATTAAGAGATCTGAACTGTGGACCTGTGATTGCACCATGTCTTCAGGTAGGCCATGCAAGCCAGATGCTCAATTACATTTTTGTGATAGTACACAAGCCTGCATGTTTGCTTTCTAATCACACAGCTCAATTTTAATAATTACCAAAAGTTTGTCCAGTACTATTCACAATAGTCA
This sequence comes from Hypanus sabinus, assembly GCF_030144855.1. Classification (NCBI taxonomy): domain Eukaryota; kingdom Metazoa; phylum Chordata; class Chondrichthyes; order Myliobatiformes; family Dasyatidae; genus Hypanus; species Hypanus sabinus. Next base: position 57,013,518 of record NC_082711.1, on the reverse strand, counting down.
ATATAAAACCAGTGGGATGTTCTTGCTGACCACAACCACACCGGAAAGAGATTAGGAGATTATTTATCAGGTATACATAATGCACATTTACTCCAGAGTCTTCTATGCCTTATTTGATAGGAAAATCCTCTAACCATTGCCTTCATGTTTACTTTCTCTGGATCAGCTTTGGAATCAGAATCATGTTTATGATTAGTAACATACAGTATGAAGTTTATTGTTTCATGGTAGCAGTACAATGCAATTCATTAAAAAGTCACAGCATAAATAAATAACCCATGCAAGAAGAGGCATAGCAATGCAGTATTGATGGGTTCATGGACTGCTCAGAAATTTAATGGCAGAAGTTCAAAGGTTCATTTATTATCAAAGTATACAACTCTGAAATTCTTCAATTCTCCAGTTAGCCATGAAACCAAGAAAGAAAGGAAGCATGATCATCATTCCCCAAATCCCACCTCCCCACAAAAAACGAACAAAAACGGAACAGGTGCATTAACCCTCACATCCCTCTTCCTGCACAGAAACCAAGCAAAACAAACCCGGCACATTTACCCCTAAATCCCTCTTCCTGTACAAAAAAATGAACAAAATGGATCAGGTACATTGACCCCCAAATTCCTTCTCACAAACATAAAAAAAACAAACAAAACGGATCAGGCAAATTGCTCCTAAACTACTGTATTGAGTTTAGGTCTTCAGGCTTCTTTACTTCTTCTCAAAAGTTCACAGCTCAAAGTAAATTTATTAACAAAATCTGTATATATCACAAATACTACCCTAAGGTTCATTCTCTCGCAGGCATTCACAGTAAAACAAAGAAGTTCAGTGATGATGATGATGATAGCATCCGTATGTCTGAAAGGATAGTGGATAGAAGCACTGGAGGGAGCTAGCCGGGGCGGAAGGCATGGAGATCCTGGGATGCCCAGTCATCAAGATCCCCCCTCAGCCTCACCAGTGTTGTCCAAAGGATAGCAAAGCAATGTGCTTTGCACCAGCTTGTCTGCAGGAGCTGTCAGAAGAATGTTCAGTGATGTCCAGCTTCCTTGGGGGCTCCATTCCAGATTTTCTGTCTGGGTTTACTCCAGTAGCCTTTGTCTCTCCCAAGGCTGCACACAAGGCCGTGGACTATTTACCCATAGCTGGGGATCTGGTTCATGAGCACCAGGGCTTAACCGCATGCAGGTGGGCCTGCGTGCTACGTGTGCAAGGGCCAGACCTCCTCCCCATCCTCTATAGTTCAGCCTGAGTCCGAAAGGAGTTCAGTTTCTGTGTGTCACTAACAAGGAGGCACCACATGAGGCTTGCTGTAAAGGCTGCGTGCTGGCAGGGAGAGACTTACACATTCGGCCCTCCTTTTTGTGAGATTACCAGCTAGCAGTGGAAGCTGAAAACCAGAGTGATAAGCATTATCTGTGGCACTACCACACTAGACTTGTCACAACAACCATTTAACACACAGAAGTACAATAGAATCAATGAAAACCTACACACAAAGAATGATAGATTGTGCATATACAAAAAGAAATCAGTAATAAATAAATAAATAACAAACAAACAGATGAATGAATAAATAAATAAATAAGATGGATCGCTAGATTTAATAAATAAATAAATGACTAGATGAATAAATGGATAGATAGAACTGAGAACAAGAGTTGTAGATTCCTCGAAAGTGAATCTAAAGGTTTGTGTTCAATGAACAGTTTAGTGTTGAGTGAAGATGTCCATGCTGGTTCAGGAGCCTGATGGTTGAAGTTTAATACACTTTCTGAACCTGATAGGGTGGGACTCATCTAGTGCCTAAGGCACCTGTGGTTTCTTCTTCCTGATGGTAACAGTGAGAAGAAAGCATGGCCTGGATGGTGAGAATCTTTGAATATTGATGCTGTTTTCTTGTGACAGCACCCATTAAAAATTTGCTCCATGGTGAAGAGAGCTTTTCCTGTGATGAACTGGGCTGTATCCATCATTTTGTGTAGGCTTTTCCATTCTTGGGCACCAGTATTTATATACCAGTCAGTCAGGATACTCTCCACTGTCCATCTATTGAAGGTTTATTGTCAGAGTTTTAGATGACATGCTATCTAAAGAAACACCTAGGAAGGTAGAGGTGCTTTCTTTGAAATGACACTTATGTTCCGATCCCAGGACAGATCCTGTGCTGACAACAGCCAGGAGTTTAAAGTTATTGACCTTCTCCACCTCTGATCCCCTAATGAGCACTGACTCATTGACCTCCAATTTCTTCCTCCAATAATCAATAATCAGCTCTTTAGTTTTTTTGAGGTTGAGTGAGAGGTTGTTGTTATGGCACCACTTAACAAAACGTTCAATCTCCCTCCTATATGCTGATATGTCACCAGCTTTGCTTCAGCCAACAACAGTGGTGTCATCAGCAAACCTAAATATTGCATTGGATCTGTATGTAGCCTCACAGTCGTGAGTGTAAAGTGAGTAGAGCAGGCAGATCAGCACACAGCATAGGACGCACTTGTGTTTCTGTTGATTGTGGAGGAGATATTCTTGCCAGTCGTATTGACTGGCATCTGCAAGTGAGGAAATCAAAGATACAGTTGTACAAGGAGGTATTGAGACTTATTGATCAGCTTTGCAGGGATGATAGTGTTGACTGCTGAGATTAAGTCAATGAAGATCATCTGATGTATGTATCTTCACTATGCAGATGTTCAGACTTATGTGGAGACCCAGTAAGATGGCATCGGCTGTTGATCTGCTGTGACGGTAGGCAATTTGTAATGGATCTAAGTAAATCCTCAAGCAAAAGTTGATATGCTTCACGACCAACCGCTCAAAGCACTTTATCACAGTGGATGTAAGTACGACTGGATGAAAGTCATTGATGCAGGTTACCATATTCTTCTTGGGTACCAGCATGATAGAAGCCTGCTGGAAGCAGGTGGGTATCTCACACTGGTGAAGCAAGAAATTAAAGACATCAGTAGACATTCCAGCCAGTTGAATAGCACAGATCCTCAGTATTCAACCAGGTACATTGTCTGGGCCATATGCTTTTTGTGGGTTCACCCTCCTGAAGGATGCTCTCATGCCAGCCTCAGAGGCTAATGCACAGTATCGTCATGGGCTGCGGAAGTTCATGAAGGTGCTTACATAGTTTGTCATTCAAAGTAAGCATGAAAGGCATTGAGCTCATCTGGGAGAGAAACGTTATTCTCATTTATATCACTTGATGTTGCTTTGCAGGAGGTGATGGCATTCAAGCCCTGCCACAGCTGTCCATCATCCTTCTATGTTTCAAGTTTGGTCTGGAATTGCCACTTTGCATGTGAGCTGGCTTTCCAGAGGTCTTACCTGGGTCTCTCACATTTTCCTGGATCACTAGACATGAATGCCACTGTCTAGACCTCGACAGATTGTGGATCTCTTGGTTTATCCAGGGCTCTGATGGTAGTATTGAGAAAGTATGTCCCAGGTGGTGAGGGTCCTTAATAATCGCTGCTGCTTTCTTGAGGCACTGCCTTTTGAAGACGTTGACTAGGACAATGAAATTCCTTGCTCACGTGCTCACAAGGTAAACAGAAAACATGGCAGGAACATATTGTATATCAACAATAAATACAGCAACAAGCACAAAACCACAGAAAGGTCCAAACAGAATGGTCCATGTGTGTATGGAGTTTCTCCACAATCTCCTTCTACCACTCTTTCAGTACCATAACATTGTCTTCAATTTATGGAATCCTGATTGATAGATAATTTATCTCATCAGCAATGAAATAGCTTTGTGTCTTCAGACTGAAGATCCGGCAGATCAATGTCTGACCCTGACTTTCCACTTTGAAATCCATCTCTTTTGTAGCTCTAGTTGTGACAGGGGAATTGCCTCCTACTGCCTGTATAATAAAAAAATTGTTTCCTATGTTTGACAGCGTCTCTTGATAGATTAGCCTCGACAATCTACTATGGTGCTTTGCTTCGATCATCCATATCAATACCACATCCAATTTGAGACATATTATGGATAACCTTTGCTTCCTGAGGTAGTCATTGTTGGGAGTGAAGCATTTCAGACCCAGTGTGCAGAGCAGAATTTTGTGACTGGTTTAAGTGTTATTTCCAGCAAGGTATTTATTTATTTATTTATTTGCTTGTTGAGAGAGAGCACAGAAAAGGCCTTTCCGACCCTTCAAGCTGTGCTGCCTAGCAACCCCTGATTTAATCCTAGCCCAATCACGATTACTCCCCTTACTTCCTTTGGTGGTCACCCACCTACTATCTTAAGCCTGCACTCCAGGTCTCACCACCTCAGTAAAAGACTTTATCTATGAAGTTTTCAGCTTCCTAGATGGTCCTGAGTGCTTCCAGCTCCAGCTCAAGTTCCTTAACCTTGTCAGTCAAGAACTGCAGATCTACAGTAGTCATCAGGGAGACAGTTAGGTACACTGAAATCCCACATCTTACAGGAGGAGCATTCCATTACTACCATCCTGCCTACACTTTTTAATGCCTCTGGCTTCTCAGACTTAACTTCTAGATCACCTGTTCTCCCTCAAGCCTGTTGAATCAAAGTGTGACGACTCTAACACTGACCCACTCACACAATGGCTGCTCTGCTCAAACCCTACTTCTTTTTATTGGACTTTGTTGAGTAACCTTTTACCGTGAACCCAAGCAAACTCTTGCTCCTCAGATATGTCCTGATAGGACCTGCTCGCTTTTTAAAACTAGCACGTAAAGTCTATGAGGAACTGCCTCCAACTCACTCTGCAATCTTCCGCTCTGCAGTCAAATCCTGACAGGCCCAGCTTGTTTTTTTTAAAACTGGCATATGAAAAATAGAATATATAGAATTTATTTAAATCTTACATTCATCCCATAACATGAGGGAGTAAAAATCTTTGCGTTATGACTCTGTCACAATGTACAAACATGTGAATTTAAAAGTCTAATAGCTTGCAGAAAGAAGCTGACCCATTGCCTTTTAGTCCTGGCTTTAATGCTGCGGTATAATTTGCCAGATGGAAGCAGCTGAAGCAGTTTATGGTGGGGTGACTGGTGTCCCCGATGATCTTTCAGGCCTTCTTTCTCCACCTGCTACTATAAATATCTTCAATGGAGGGAAGTTCACATCCACAGATGTGCTGCGCTGTCCATACCTCTCTCTGCGGTGCCCAGCAATCAAGGTTCCCGTACCAGGCTGTGAGACAGCCGGTCAGGATGCTCTCAATGGTGCCCCTGTAGAAGGTCTTGAGGATTTGGGGGCCCATCCTGAATTTCTTCAGTTGCCTGAGATGGAAGAGATGCTGTTGTGCGTTATTTGCCAGGAAGTTGGTGTGCACAGCCCAGGTGAGATCACCGGTGATGTGTATACCGAGAAACTTGAAACTACTCACCCTCTCAACTGCAGAACCTATGATTTTGATTGAGCTGAGCCTGCCTTCTTCCCTCCTGTAATCCACAATCAGCTCTTTTGTTTTTTGGACTGAGGGAGAGGTTGTTATTCTGGCACCACTGTGGCAGGGTGTTAATCTTCCTGTAAAATCACCACTAGAAATAAAACTGATCAAAGGCAAGTCATATGCAAGTTTGATCAGCAGATTGGAGCTGTGTGTGGCAGCATGCTCACAGTTGTAAAGGGAGTAGAGAAGGGGACTCAGAACACAACCTTGGGAGCACCTGTGTTGAAGGTCAGAGGGGCAGAGGTAAGGGAGCCCATCTTTATCACCTGTCAGTGATCCAATAGAAAGTCTAAGATCCAGCTGCATGAGGCAAGGTGCAGGCTGAGGTCTCTGAGCTTCCTGTCAAGTCTGGAGGGAATTATGCTATCAAATGTTGAACTGTAGTCTAGGAACAGCATCCCTCTTCTGCAGGTGAGTAAGGACGGGGTGTCGTGCTGTGGCTATGGCCTCATTGGTAGACCAGTGCCATCTACTGTTACAGTTACAAATAAAATGCAGTGCAGGCAGACAATAAGGTGCAAGGACAACAACATGGCCAATGTTAGTAGCCGGTAATTTGGATAGTGCAATGGTGGAGGGAATCTAGTCTTCACAAGTGCGAAGTGATGTATTATGGGAAGCCAAATTATGACTAAGGCTTGCACAATGAATGGTACAGCCCTAGGGAGTACTGAAGATCAGAAGGATCTGGGTATACAGGTTCAAATACCCCTTAAGTTGGCGGTACAGCTAAACAATTATACAAGAGGAGACACAGGATACTGCAGGTGCTGAAATAAGAAAAACAAATCTGCTTGAGGAACTCAGTGGGTTGAGCTACCGGTGAAAGCAGTTGTTGATGATTGTGTCTAAACCCTCCATCAGGACTGAGGTTCTAATACCCAGCTTTCATTAACTGGCACATAAAGTATAAGAGCAGGGAAGTTATGTAATCAAACATTGGTGAGGCTGTATCCGGAATACCATGTGAAATTTGGGAGCAGTATAGAAAGAATGTAATCATTCTGGAGTGGGTGCAAGGAGATTCACCAACAAGTTTCCTGGGATAGGGTATTTAAGACCATAAGATCATAAGATATAGGAGCAGAAGTAGGCCATTTGGCCCATCGAGCCTACTCCAGCATTCAATCCTGGGCTGATCCAATTCTTCCAGTCATTCTCACTTCCCTACTTTCACCCTAAACCTTCTGATGCCCTGGCTAATCAAGAACCTATTTTTCTCTGCTTTAAATGCACTGAATGACTTGGTCTCCACAGCCACTCGTGGCAACAAATTCCACAGATTTACCACCCTCTGACTAAAGTAATTTCTCTGCATCTCTGTTCTAAAATGACATCCTTCAATCCTGAGTCGTGCTCTCTTGTCCTAGAATCCTCCACCATGGGAAATGACTTTGCCATATCTAATCTGTTCAGGCCATTTAACATTCAGAGTGTTTCTATGAGATCCCCCCTCATTCTCCTAAACTCCAGTGAATACAGCCCAAGAGCTGCCAGACGTTCCTCATATGGTAACCCTTTCATTCCTGGAATCATTCTCGTGAATCTTCTCTGAACCCTCTCCAATGTTAGTATATCCTTTCTAAAATACGGAGCCCAAAACTGCACACAGTACTCCAGGTGTGGTCTCACAAGGCCCTTATAGAGCCTCAATATCACATCCCTGCTCTTATATTCTATACTTCTAGAAATGAATGCCAACATTGCAACTCAACTTCTGCACAACTGACTCAACCTGCAGGTTAACCTTTAGGGTAGCTTGCACAAGGATTCACAAGTCTCTTTGCATCTCTGCATTTTGAATTCTCTCCCCATCTAAATAATAGTCTGCCCATTTATTTCTTCCACCAAAGTGTATGACCATACACTTTCAAAATTGTATTTCTTTTGCCACTTCCTTGCCCATTCCCCTAAACAATCATTCAGTTGTGAGGAGACACTAAATAGCCTGGGTTTGTTTTCTTTGTAGCCCAGAGGGATGTGGGTACGTAATGGGGTGTACAGAATCTATGAGGGTCATAGATATTGGTAAACTTTTTCCCATTGCAGAGATACTTTTATCCAAAAGCACATATTTAAGAGTTTTAGAGGGAATATAAAGAACATTTCTCTCTCCCACAGAATGTTTGGAATTTGGAATGCATCGTTTGGTGGAGGCAGAGACTGACCATGATACCTTTACATATGTTTGCGTTGCTCCTTCATTTTCATCATAGATTTACATGTCACAGAGTCATTGCCTTCTTCAGACACACCATGCTTCCAAACTGATATTCCCATCTTCAAGCCTTCATCATCTAACTTCATGCTTTATACTAGCCACAACAGAATGATTTAATAGATATGCCTCAGAATCAGAATTAGGTTTAATATCGTTGAAATACTGTACATCATGAGATTTGTTGTTTTTCAGTAGCAGTACAGTACAATGCATAAAATGCTATAATATACAATAAGAAATATATATATAAATAAAATTAAACTAAGTAAGTAGTGTTATAAGAAGCTCTTGTTATAAGGAGAAGAAGCTGCTCCTGAAGCATTGAGAACACTGAGTGTGTGTGTATTTGAAATAACTTCTTCCACTACTCTGCTCCACTTCCACAATATACTTACAGTATATACTTACAATATACACTTCAATATATTATTAATGCAATGCTATCATTATGTATATTATTAACACCAATGCTCTAGAATGGAAAACCCTACATAGAATAGTGGATCTGACACAGTCCTTCATGGGGAAAGCCCTCCTCTCCATTGAGAACATCTACACAAAGTGGTGTTGCAGGAAAGCAGCATCCATCATCAGGGACCACACTATCCAGGTCTTGCTCTCTTCTCACTGTTGCTATCGGAAAGAATGTACAGGAGCCTCAGGATTCACACCAGCAGGTTTAGGAACAGTTATTACCTGTCAACCATCAGGCTCTTGAACTTCACTAAACTTCACTTGCCCTATCATTGAAATGTTTCTACAGCCTATGGATTCCCTTTCAAGGATGCTTCATCTCATATTTTGCATATTTATTTATTATTATTACTTATTTAGTTTTGTATTTGCACAGCTTGTTGTCCTTTGCATACTGGCTGAACACCCAAGTTGGTGCGATCTTTCATTGACTCTATTATGGTTATTATTTTATTATGGATTTATTGATTATGCCTGCAAGAAAATGAATCTCAGGGTTGTATATGGTGACATATATGTACTTTGATAATAAATTTACTTTGAACTCTGAACCTTCCTCCCCTCGCTTATAGTTTAGATTCTCTGTCCTATGTCTTTCCTCAGGACATCAGAGGCTTCATTCACCTTAAGGAGCAATATCATATGTCCCATGTGCCATATGTTCAGGTAAGCCTGTGCATATTGTCTGACATTCCTAACTGTCTGCCATGCTCAACAAATTAACACCATGTCTTCTCATGTCTTCTCATAAAAGCCATATGCTGAATAACAATCCATTGCATTTCCATTTACACCTTTGATCTTGATGCAAAACCTATTACAGTATGTGTTTATTGAGGGCAGCTTTTCTCAAACCCCTCAGCAGTGCCTGGTAAAACAATGAAACATTCATACCATAAGGTCCATTCAGTTTTTAATGATAAATTTACACTTATATAAATTATACTGTTTTCCCTTCCATTGTGCTCATTTGTCCTGGATTTAAATGTTGGGGCTTCAGCAAACATTTCAGATATTGGTCTGATGCTGCATTTAACACGATCAGTTCTGGAAACTCATTTCCACTTTTCAAGGCCATTTCCATAGATATAGTGAACCTGCATTCTCATTCAAACATTATTCTTACAAGTTTAATACCTTGGACTGGTTATGTTCATCTATTAGTCCATATATCAATCTATCATTGCATGTTGTACAACCTCTCCCTGATCTAATGTTCTCTAATCCAGGCAACATCCTGGTGAACCTCTTCTGCACTCTCCCCAAAAGTAATTGAATTTCATCTCATTGAGTGAAAAACCATGATCACATTGCAAATTCAGTGGATGAGAGATAGACAAAGAAATGAAGCATATGTAAGCCATTGTCCTTCCTTCTTCTGACTGTGCTGGAGATGCAAAGAAATTAAACTAGTTTTTTAAAGTTATTTTAGGAAAATAAATCATTGGCTGACAGCAGAGTAACAAAGTCATCTTTATTGTTTCATCTCTTAAGAGGCGTCTGATTCCTCACCTTACTTCCCCTAGCTCCTCACACACTCAGCCTCCCCACATATATCCTAAAATAGCACAAGAGCATCTTTTTAATACTTCAGTGATACATCCTATTGCCCAGCCTGCACACTTGCTCCACACTGTGTGCTACATGTACACTCAGTGGCCACTTCATTAAGTGCACCTGTACACCTGCTCATTAATGCAGACATCTTACAGCCAATCATGTAGCTGCAACTCAATGTATAAAATCATGCAGGCATGGCCAAAAGGTTCACTTGTTCAGACTAAGTATCAGAATGGGGAAGAAATATGACCAATTTGGTGCCAGACGGGGCGGATGGAGTATCCCAGAAACTGCTGATCTCCCGGGATTTTTCATGCTTAACAGTCTCTAGAGTTTACAGAGAATGGTGCCAAAAACAAAAAAAAAATCCAGCAAGCAGCAGTCATGGGTGAAAATGCCTTGTTAATGAAAGAGGTCTGAGGAGAATGGCCAGACTGGTTCAAGCTGACAGGAAAGCAACGGAACTCAAAGAACCGCATGAAAAGCATTTCTGAATGCAAAACACGCCAAACCTTGGAAAGAATGTGCTACAGCAGCAGAAGACCAGACTGGGCTCTACTCCAGCACCTAATAAAGTGGCCATGTGTGTACATACATAGATAATAGGACAGGAATTAGTTGTACGATTTATTTAAATTGACCTTACTTTATTGCATTCTATGTACATTGTACATAACATGCATGGAACTGAACTGTATTATTGATTCAATTTCCCTGTGGGTATTATAATGTAAGGGACAATGGATGTGGTCAATTTTATGCTTAATTAAGAATCATTAGTAGAGAGAATTGTGGTCCATCTCATTAGATTTCTTGGTCCTGTTTTGATTATTTAGAATTTTATTCCTCACAATATATCAAGATATTTTTGAAATGTAGTATTTCATATTAATTAATAGACTTTCTATCTTCTTATTTTAATTATGCTGTAACATAGAATGATCATCAGAAAAAATACATATCACACGAACAGAGAGACGTCTGGAATATTTTTTCACATCCTCAGGCCGTTGTTCATTGTTGTTGAAATATAACAGCAACATAAATGTCAACCTTTTCCGTGGAAACAGGATTAGCTTCAGTTAATAAAAATAGCCAGAAATTCAATATCCAACCCACGCAAGTTATGAAATTTGTCAACCGGCATTTTACAGATATAGTCTGATGCATAAGATGTGTTGACCCCCTGAATTGAGGGTAAGAACTGAGGTGGATTTTAATCTCTGCATTCCTAATATAATAATTTGAGCCAGTGCTGATCCTTTACAACTACAGAGCAGGGCTCTAATTAGTCTCTTGGGACATTATTACAAAGTGAGTTATAAATCAAGAAAGCACTGATGGTGCATAAGATTGATTGTAGACCACTGACAGGATCTATTTTGTATCAGGCTTATTATTTACTGCAGTGACCCAACCTTTGAATTCAGCTGTTCATGAAAATGATTGTAGAACTATGTATTTGATTTTTGTGCTTTTGGAAAAGTTTGCAACATTATAAGGAAATAGCTCTGAACCTTCTGGGGTATCACTTTCATGGGAGATTCCTGACCTCCAATTTCACTTTCAGCAAAAGACTGACGAAAAGACCAGTATGAACTTTTGTTTCTCTAGGGTACTGGCCAAACATAGAACTGGAGACAGAAAAAATGTCTCGGAAATTTCTCAAGTTTTAATTGACTTGGAAAAAAAAGAAATAAGTTGAATTCACACAATCCTTCCTCTTTCATAAAGGTTTTTTAATCATTTGCTGTAATACCTCCATACTTAGTTCAATATTAAAATGTATTTGATGACACTCCTGTGAAGAGCTTTGGGAAGTTTTACTGTGTTAGCATAATTATGTAAATTCACATTGTTGCTATTGTTATTGCTCACATCCCATCTCACCAAAATGGCCAACCAGGGAATAATTATATAAGGAAGCTGCAGCCATGATGAAAAGAAAATGACAGCCCGTTTCCATTCAGAGAGGTCCCAAGACAGTTAGAAACAGAACAATATTTATTAGGATGTTGGCTGAAGAACCTGTATTGCCTTGGATACCACAAAACTTCCCTGCTCTTTTTAAGGAATTGTTCTGGAATCTTTGACATTGAACTGAGAGAGCAAGTCTCTCAACTGAAAGGCAAGAACTCAGTACTCATTAAAATTTCAGTCTGCATCAAGTGATCTAGTCTCTGAAGTGAGCAATTGAAAAATAAATTGCTGGAGGCTGAAAGGTGTTTAGAGTAAGAAAGCTACAGTAAATAAGTCAATGGAGAACTATCGATACAATATTCAAAGAAAAGCTAACAATCAGCTTCCTGCGTGGCATCACGGTGCGGTACAATGTGCTACAGATTAGAAGCTCTAGGTTCAAGCTCTAAACTAAACTGCATGAGGTTAATTGTGCTGTGTGATACCAGAAGCACCCTGAGGGTCAGTGCAGAAAATTATAAACAGGCTCTTATGTTCTGGCTTTCACTCCTCATTGCCAGAAAGTGAAGGTATGGAGATTAATTGAATTATCCTACAATCAAATTGGTAGGCAACACTCAGTCCCAGTGCTGCTAAATAAAGAATGGTGAGGAACCTAGGGATAGTGGTTGAATTGACATCATGAGTTAGCAGCACATGAAGATGGATTTGTGGTTCCTTACAACAGAAGCACTTCCTCTCCCTGTATAGTTTGGCTTTTTGTCAATATCCTGACAAATGCATTAATAAATCGCAATATAAATCACAACAGTTTATAGAATGTTGAACAAGGTTACACATCATTCAATTTTCAAAGGAAGTACTGCAAGTATGAAAGGTTATGTCATACATTTAAGCTACCTAGTTAAATATCCATCAGGCTCAAGGATGGTTTCTATTCCACTGTTATCAGACTCTTTAATGGACCTCTTGTATGATAGGATGGACTCCTCGTCTCACAATATACCTCATTATGATCTCGCACTTTATCATTTACCTGCACTGCACTTTTTCAGTAGTTTTTATACTTTTTTCTGCATAGTTATTGTTTTACCTTATTTTAGCTCAATGCACTGAGTAATGATTTAAAATGTCTAAATAGTATGCAAGGCAAGCTTTTCAATGCATTTCCAACACAGTACCAATCCAGCCACTCTTATTTCATTATTCCAAGTTCATCTGTGAAAATGGAAAAGCAAAATACCATAGGTGCTGAAAATCCAAAGGAAAAATATAATTTTTCTGAAAGATCAATTATCTATATCAATTTTTGTTTCTTTCTTTACAGGTGTGGCTTATTCAGAATACAGTGTATTCTGTTTTTACATCTATAAGTGGTAATATCTGTTGCAAATCATTATCATCATCATCATTACGTGCCACGTCATATGACATGGGCGACCATGGTCTTCTTCATGAGGGTTCTTTGCAAATTTTCCCACCAAAGTGGTTTGCCTTTGTCTTCTTCTGGTGAGACCCCCAGTCATTATCAATACTCTTCAGAGATGGTCTGCCTGGCATCAGTGGTCACTAACCAGGTCTTGTGATTTGCACCAGCAGCTCGTACAGCATCCAACACCCGTTCCCATGGCTTCATAGGATCCTGATCAGGTGGCTAAGCAGGTGCTACACCCTTGCCCAAGGGTGACCTGCAAGGGAAGGAGTGCCTTACACATCCTTTGGTATTGTCACCCTGCCACCCATGCAAAGCAATATGTGACAAATTTGATGCCAAGTGCTGGCCCTAAATGAGCAAGAACTTTGCAAGTGGCTGCAGCTAATATTCTGCTGCAAAGAGAACTGATATCTCCTAGATGGCACCAATCTGTAACCTCCTTTGAGTCACAGCTGAGATTGAGTTGCTTTTTAATTGTTCTCTCAGGGTTTAAGGATGGGAAATTGGAGGTCAGACCAGAGTCCAAGTCTCGGCTCGTATTTGAAAGCCAGCGACGCAGGCATGGGACTTCCATGGTTGATGTCAGACGTTGGGCTGGCAGAAAGTAGATGGGAGCCCCAGCCCCCACCGGTCAGCGAGTTTTCAGTGGGTTCCAGACTCAGAGTCCCTGCAAGAGGAGTGAGTTCTGATTGCTGGTTTAAGATGGCACTAGTGAGACACTACAATGCCTTACTGGCAGCAAACAGAACTACTAATGACTCTATTAATCGCACTTTCTCCTGGACAACGATCACTGCCATCAATAGCCTGTAACCTTCCTTTTGGAGTTGAACTTTTGCACTACCTGTACAATCTTGGGTTTTTGCATCATGAACTAAAGTCTCAAAGGTATAGGATGGTTGTTGCGAGGACTGTATAGGCTGAATTGAGGCGGCAAAGCCTGGGCCCAAGAGTGAGGAAAGAGCCGGTGTCTGGCCATTGCTGGAGCAGACTTGGAGCCTATCTGAAGCAGTAGATTTGAGGTGAGGCAGAGTCAAAACAGCAGGGCCCTGGCGCGAGAGTGAGAAACAATCCAGTGTTTGACCAATTTAAGCACCAGATCAGATTGGAAAGGTCAGGGTGTTAGGGCTGGAGGCAAGGGACAGGCTGGTGTTCAGCTCACTGCTTGGCAAGGTTTACTCACATCTATGCTGAACTGAGCCTGAGCCGTCTGTTATTATGTGTGTACATAATATAGAACTTCAGTTCCCAGTGTGCAATGTGAGCAGTTTACCCAGAACTAGAAGTGACATTGGTGAACAGGTCAAACACACTCTTGGCGGGCTGGAGTGTCGGGTAGGGAGCGATCCCTGTGGAAAGCAGAAAGAGGTGGGGAGGGAAAGATGTGCTTGGTAGTGGGATCCCGTTGGAGGTGGCAGAAGTTACGGAGAATTATATGTTGGACCCGGAGGCCGGTGGGGTGGTAGGTGAGGGCAAGGGGAACCCTATCCTGAGTGGGGTGGCGGGCGGATGGGGTGAGAGCAGATGTGCGTGAAATGGGAGAGATGCGTTTGAGAGCAGAGTTGATGGTGGAGGAAAGGAAGCACCTTTGTTTAAAAAAGGAAGACATCTCCTTTTTCATCTCCTGGAATGAAAAGCCATCCTGAGCATTGAGTCCTGAGAAGGTGGCAGCTGCTCATCGAGATGACCCAGGCATCGGTACCATTTGGTCAGCAGTCGAAAAGGAAGACATGGTCCAAGCGGAGAAGATGAAACACACTGCGGTGCCTCAATTACTGAGAGAATGGCTCAGATTAGATTTGAAGAACCAGATCCTATACCAGGTCACCTCACCTCTGGACCAACCTCAGTGTTACCATCTGGTTTCACCTGGGAAGTATCAGAGGATTGTGCTGAGGTCACTTCATGATGCTTCTGGACATTTGGGGGTTGAAAAGGCCTATGAATTGCTCAGTGATTGGTTTTACCGGCCTTGAATGAAGCCAGAAGTCAAAGAATACTGTCCCACTTTCAGAGTATGGGGTCCCTTAACCTGGTGTGTATGGATTTCCTGTCAATAGAGCCAGATGCCAGCAACAAAGCAAATGCCATAGTCATCACAGATCACTACACCAGATACATGCAAGCTTTCCCTACCAAGCATCAAAGGGTGTCCACAGTGGCCAAAGTGTAATTGGAGAAGTATTTCATTTATTATGGCCTCCCCAGGTGGATACATAGCGATCAGGGTTGGGATATCGAAAGTAAGCTCATCCATGCGTTGCTGAGCATGCTTGGAGTTGAGAAGTCAAAGACCACTCCCTATCCTCCACAGGGTGATCCCCAGCCCGAGAGGTTTAATCAGACCTTGGGGATCAGCAAGAAGAGCAGGTGGAGTCAACATTTTGGACGTCTGGTCCACTGTTCCAACTGTACCCAAAATGAAGCTACTGGGTACTCGCCATATTATCTGATCTGGGAAGAGTTTCACTGCTAAAGTAACGGTTTCTCTGTAGCAGCAGTGTTTGGGTATGACGAGAAATAACGGGGGCTTTGGAATGTGCGCAGTCCAATGAAGGGAGTGTTTTTTCCTTGTTATG
The DNA here is from genome assembly GCF_030144855.1 of Hypanus sabinus. Taxonomy (NCBI): domain Eukaryota; kingdom Metazoa; phylum Chordata; class Chondrichthyes; order Myliobatiformes; family Dasyatidae; genus Hypanus; species Hypanus sabinus. Next base: position 56,997,885 of record NC_082711.1, on the reverse strand, counting down.
TGCCTGAGAGCGAGGTGTTCTAGGTCTTTTGCTTGGAGGAAGATGAAGTGAGAAGATGCCTGAAAGGAGTGGGGCAGGAAGTCGATGAAACCCTGGGGAAATGGAGGACCACCAGAAGGGAAACTGTGAGCTCCAAAGTGCACATTAGATTGTTTCATTAAAATGCGCCCTTTCCTTTCTGTTTTTCTTTACGAACCCTCTAGTCCAATTAAGAATTATAATGCTAAGTCATTTACTTGCATACGGTGTACTGTCTGTTATTTCATGGTACTGATTTGTAACAGGGTAACACAGCCCACAGCATCCACACAAACAATAGGTTTTACACTTCAGATTTCACACATCCTGCAGGTCCAGAGACTGTCTTCCCTAGACTAATGCAGCTGGGCGAACCTGAGGGTTACAATTATTATAAATGAAGTTAATGTACATAACTTTGTTGGAAAGCAGTATGGTCTCTTGCATGTTTATGAGAACATACTATTGTGTTTGTGTTTTTGAAGGGGAAAGATGTGTTATGTGTGTACACAATATAGAACTTCAGTTCCCAGTGTGCAGTGCGGACTGTTCACCTGGAAATGGAAGTGACGTTGGTGAACAGGTCACACACACTCTTGGTGGGCTGGAATGTCTGGTCGAGCTGAAGCCATTTACTTGAAGTAAATATGTGTTAATTTTTTTTATCCATGCAGGTTTGTCTTTTATCAAGTACAAACATAACATGGCCTGCAACTAATATGCTCCTGGATCACCTGTAGTGAGGACTGGCTTCATGGCTATGAACTCACTTTTGTGAACTTTAGTACTAAGTGTTCTTTGCTTATTCTCTATTATTTGCAAAAATTGTTCATTTTTATGCACGTTAGGTGTTTGACGCTCTTTTCTTTTAATGAGTTCTATTGGGTTTCTGTGTTTTGTGGTTGCCTGTAAGGAGATATATCTCAAGGTTGTATATAGCATACATACTTTCATAATTAAAGTACTTTGAACTTTGAAGACCCCCTGATTTCATGATTTGGTGAGTTCAGAGTTCGATGCCTAGTGTTTGGTGATCAGAGCATTCTGGGATAGATGCTGAGGATCCAGGCTGAAGAGTCCAATCAGAAGTCCAAAATCAAGGCACATTGAATGGAGCTGAGTCTGCAGATCTTTGAGAGCCTGCTGGGGAAGTCAAAATCCAACGTCTACTAGCTCCAGTTTGAGTCCAAGCCCACTGAAGGTGGAGTCTAAAGAGGATGGCTAGTAATGAGGTTAAAGGACTGTGTCTGTGCATGAGTTGGAGGGAAGAACGTGACTTGTTTTGCTGTTGTTGTTTTGTTGCTTGTTGTGTCCTGTATCATCCTGCCGATAATTGTGGGCATGCTATGTTAGCACCAGAATGTGGGACACCACATGCAGGCTCCCCCCAGCACACCCTCGGGTGCATTGGTTTTTAATACAAATGACACATTTCACTGTATGATTCGATGTACAGCTAATAAAATAATCTTGAATCTTAAATCTTATATGGTGCTTTTTGCATCTACAAGGTTTTCTGGAGCCTGTCACCTCCCATGAATTGCTATGATACTATAGGCAGAAACTGCAGCCAATTTTCACCCAACAGGGTCCTGCAAAGAGGAGTGAATGTTTGAGTGATGCAGGTGAGGACATCCTTGATGTTTAGTGATGTTACTTAAAAAATAAGTATTTAGCTAAGGACACTGGGAAAATTTTCTTGCTCCTTTTGTTGATAAAAATTACATCTATTTTGTGCATGGCAAGCACAAGCAAGTGCCTGCAATAGAATAGATGACACACTAAATCGATGGTGCTCATTAAAGGAAAGAAAAACCTGCCTAGGACACCAGCAGAATGCTCTGCCCTTTGTTGAACGGGCTGCGAATCCTCTTAACCACGCAGACGTAAGAGCTTCATACCACAAACACAATAGACTTGAAATTCATAAGAATGGGAAAATTAACGTTAAAAGACACAGCTTGGAAGTAGGATTCCAGCTTGTCAAAGTGCCAGCATTTTGTGATCACTGTGCATGCATCCCAAGCAAATCAGTTGAAGTACCAACCCAACGTTTTTCCATTCGGACAAAATGAGTCTGGAGTCCCAGGGACCAGCTAACACTAAGTAGACTAAATAGATACATGAAATGCTCCAGATGATGAAAACATAATGATCAGTTCAGAAACAATGAAAAAGATTTATACAAGACATTGAAACTAAATTCAATGCACCAAAGTGTCACCGACCCCAGTACCGAATTACCAACACAAAGGTAATGAAAATTTACAATCAAGAACAATCAAGAAGCAAGCTGGTTTAGGGAGGGAAAAGAACACACTCACACAATTGAAGAGATGCAGACACCTGAGGTTACAATGGACATGCTAAAGACCATTATAAAATGTACCCATAACTGGGAAACTACTGGCAATGATATTTGTTAATTATTAGCATTATGATAATATTATAATTATTAATGGTTGACAGCATCCTTTCCTACTCACAACAGCACTGAGATATTGAGCAGTGAAGGGATATCCTCCAGTGAAGTGCTGCTGTATTCAGATGGACGCTGTCTTCTCTGCAAGAGAAAAGATGGAGTGCTTTGAGGATGTGTTGTAAAATGTGTACTGGTGTGGTTGCCATGATTAAATGGCTGTAAGTGATTATAAGAGTGAGAATGATTGTGGAGAGTGCATACAACATTGCCCTGTGTTGCCAAATGGGATTTATCACTATTTTAGACCATAAGACAAAGGAGCAGAAGTCTGCCATTCGGCCCATCATCTACTCCACCATTTTATCAAGAGCTGATCCATTCTCCCATTTAGTTCCACTCTCCTGCTTTCTCACCATAACCTTTGATGCCATGGCTATTCAGATACCTATCAATCTCTGCCTTAAATACACTCAATAACTTGGCCTCCACTGCCACCCATGGCAACAAATTCAACAGATTCACCACCTTCTGGCTAAAAGAATTTCTTCGCATCTCTGTTCTGAATTGGTGTCCTTCAATCCTTAAGTCATGCCCTCTTGTACTAGACTCCCCCACCATGGATAACAACTTTGCCATATCCACTCTGTCCATGCCTTTCAACATTTGAAATGTTTCTATGAGGTCCCCCCTCATTCTTCTAAACTCCAAGGAGTACAGTCCAAGAGCGGTCAAACGTTCCTCATATGTTAACCCTCTCATTCCCAGAATCATTCTAGTGAATCTTCTCTGAACCCTCTCCAATGTCAGCACATCCTTTCCAAAATAAGGAACCCAAAACTGCACACAATACTTCAAATGAGGTCTTACCAGTGCCTTATAGAGCCTCAACCTCACATCCCTGCTCCTATACTCTATTCCTCTAGAAATGAATGCCAACATTGCATTCTTCACCACCGACTCAACGTGGAGGTTAACCTTATGGGTATCCTGCACAAGGACTCCCATCCTGTTGCATCTCAGAACTTTGAATTCTCTCCCCATTTAAATAATAGTCTGCCCATTTATTTCTTCTACCAAATTGCATGACCATACACTTTCCAACATTGTATTTCATTTACCACTTCTTTTCACTGACTTTGGCTCCCATGTGAGGTTTTAATCCTTTTGATAAATTGAGGCCAACTTCTAAGAGTGTACATTTACTGCTCTAACCACCCTTTTGGCCCTTGAGACCCTCCTGAATAGCCGACAGGAGGGCACCCTTTCCATCGAAATTCCAAGCTCTGCTTACATAATGTGAGATGCCCACTCCCATGCCCAAAGTGCCATAAGTACTCAAAATGGAACACCAGAGTGGAAAATCTAGTGGATCTACTGACTCACAGCTTCAGCAACAGGGTTTAATTCTGACCTTCATTCAACTGTCCATGTGACAGTGTGAATTTTTCCCTGGGTGCTCTATTTCCCTGTCGCATCACAAAGATATGTGGGTTGGCGGGCCAATTGGCAGGATACAAAACAATCGATGGATGAATATAATACATATAAGTATTTGGGATATTACCAAGTAAAGAAAATGGATCATTCTCTGATAAAGGGAAAACTTTTGACAGAATTTATTTCAAGGCTTAAGAAAATCTCTCAAACAGCTCAATAGTAAAAATATAACAAAGACAAAAAACGCTTTCACTATACCCATATTAATGTATTCTTTTGACATAACCTCTTGGTCTGAAACTGATCTGGAAATTTTACAAAGAAAAATAAGAACTGAAATAACCCCATAAAATTAGGCAATTTGGCCCATTGAGTCTGCTCCACTATTTCATCATGGCTGATCCAATTTTCCTCTCAGCCCCAATCTCCTGACTTCTGCCTGTGTGCCTACATGCCCTGACCAATCAAGAATCTAAATAACAAATTTCAGAAGCACTTAGATTAACATTATCCGGGATAGAAGGGGGAAGAAAAATAACATTCAAAGAAGTTACACAACTGTCAGATAAAACTTCTAAGGATGTATTTTCATCAACGAAAACAGGATTCAGCATTCAATGCATGCATATGCAATTCTGATAAAGTACACACTTCCAAACTTAAATGAAAGCACAACCCAGAAAAGTGAAGAGATTATTACTTTAGAAGAAGAAGATAACCAACAGAAGAGCATAACCCTCCATGGAAGACATCTCCACAATCTGACCTGACTAGATGTTGACAAAGAAACATTGAAAGCCTGGCTCTGATTAGAAGACCTCTTGCAGAAACAGAGGGGTTCCTTGTGACAATGCAGGGCCAAGTGCTTAACATAAAAAAATTATCAAAGCAGATAATAAAATGCCAACAAATTCAAGATGATAAATGCAGAAAATGCAAGAGAAACCAGAAACAATCCAACACATTACAAGATCCTGCAGCAGCTTAACTCAATCTGATTACTTATGCAGGCGCAATCAGGTGGCAAATGTCATTCACCAAAATCATGTTTTAAAATACAAACTCCTAAAAGACACTATACCTTTCTATAAGTACAAGCTTAATTCAGTTTTAGAGTCAGAGTCCAAAAATTATATTATGACTGATCTGATATTATAGACAGGGCAATCCATAATAACCATTTAGGTATTAATAATAAAGAATAAAGAAGCAAGAACAACTTACTTAATAGATATAGCCATCCCAAACACACATAACTTCCAGAAATCAATTAGTGAAAAACAAAAATATGCTGAATTAAAAGAGAAAATCGAAAGACTTTGGAACATGAACAGCAAATACAGTATATTGTCCCAATGACAATATTTACAACTGGTGTGATCCCAAAGGTACTACACAATAGCATTAACCAATTAGGGCCACACAGCAATATCTATGTAAATCTTCAGAAAGCCACAAAACTAAACAGCACTAGAATAGACTGAAAGAATAGCAATGGAGAAAAGAACATGCTTTACTATGCCTGCACCTCTATTTTACCACTTGAGCTGAGAAAAAACATTTTACATTTTTTTAAATTATCATAATAGTAACTTATTTACAAAGCATTTTTCATGCAGACAATAGAGTTCAAAATGGGATAACGTGCAAACATGAAAATAAGAGAGAAAAAGATATTAGTTAAAAGCATTGTTAAATAACTAAGTTTTGAGCTGGCTTTTAGAAGTGTCAACTGAGTCTGCATCCCTTATTGTCTGAGGTATTGCATTCCACGGTGTAAGTATGAAGTTCAAAAAAGCTGAACTGACAATTATTTTTTGAGGCAGATTGTTTAAATTTAAGAGACAAGTGGAAGAAGATCTGAGAGCTCAAGCAGGATTATAACACTAAAGTGATTCTGTGATGTACTCTGGTCATAGACCATTAAGGCCTTTAAAAACAAGTAAGAGAACTTTAAAATCAATTCTAAAAGATGCAGGAAGCCAAGGCAGAGTAGTTAGGAGAGGGTTATTTGCTCCCTCATCCTGGTTTTAGTTAAAAGTCTTGCAGTGGCATTCTGAATGAATTGAAGCTTGTTAATAGATTGCCTTGAAAGGCCAGTGAATGTCATTGTAGCAGTCTAGTCTATTCAATATAAAGGCGTGAATTAGCTTTTAGTTTCTCAGCATCATTACGTACCAGAAACAGACGTACCTTTGCAATATTTCTGAAGTGTAGAAATGTCGCTTTGGTCACTTTCATTATGTGGCATCTAAAAAATCAGCCGGAAACAAGGATAACACCCAGACTTGTTACTTCAGGTTTTACGAGGGGAGTCAGCTTCCCAAGTTGTAGCTCAGATGGAAACCACCACATTATGTGTACTGCTGCCAGTAGAGCTCACGTTTGCTTAAGCCAAACAAAATGCCGTCATGCAAAGGAATTATACTGTTGTGGTCCTCTAACACATTATATAACAGCAATTCTACAGGTCAAGTTCAAGTTCAAGTTTATTGTCATCTAACTATACATGCTGTATCTACAATCAAATGAAATAATGTTCCTCTAAACCATGGTGCACCCACACCCAGCACATGCAGCAAAATATTATGACAATGAGTTAATAAATATATTTCTAGTGCATGTTCAAAAGTTCAAAATATATTTATTATCGAAGTACATATGTACCATAGTACCATATCCAACCCTGCGATTCGTTTTCTTGTGGGCAGTAAATCCAGTAGCTATAATAGAATCAATGAAAGACCATGCCCAACAGAGTGGACAACCAGTGTGTGAAAGACATATGCAATGTGCAGCATAGGTAGACAGTAAACAGTTCACTGTCCTAATGATGAGATCTCAACAGTGGCAGAGTATTCACTAGTCTCACAGCCTGGGAGAAGAAGCTGTAACCTAATCTAATCCTAATACTCCTCTACCTCCTTCCTGACAATAGTAGGTCAAAAAGATGGTGGGATAGGTAGAAGGGGTCCTTAACAATGCTTCGAGCCCTTCGTGTACAATGTTCCTAGTAAATATCACATACAGGAAAAGGGAGAATGTGGTGGAGACCCTTTCATGCCTTAGTCTCCTCAGAAGGTGTAAACCACTGCTGTGCATTCTTGACTAATGAGGAGATTGTCTGTTATGTGCTCACCAATACATTTTACACTCTCTTCACTCTCTCCACGGTTGAGCCATTGATGTACAATGGAGAGTGATTGACCTACACCTTACTGAAGTCTAAAATCATCTATTTTGTCTTGTCCACATTGAGATGACAACCAGGCTGTCATTCTTACACCATCTGACAACCCCCTCTAGCTCCTTTCTGCATGCTGTATCATTGTTGCTGATGAGGCCAGCCACAGTAGTGACATCAGCAAACTTGATGATGCAGTTTGAACTGGATCTGGCAGTGTGGTCATGAGTCAGAAGCATGAATAGCAATGAGCTGAGCACTCAGCCTTTTGGGGGAGCCAGTGCACAGCATGATGGAGCTGGAGATGTTGCTGCCATCTCGATCTAGTTACAGAAAGGGGTGTTGAGTCCCAGAGAGGACAGTTTACCCACCAGCCTCTGAGAGATGATTGTGTTAAACATCAAGCTGAAGTCAATGAATGACATCCTGGTGTATCAGGAATCATTTTCTAGGTGGGACAGGGCAGGGTAGAGGGCTGAGTCCATGGCATCATCAGTGGACCAGTTTGGATAGTAGGTGATCTGGGAAAGGGCTGATGTAGTTGCAAAGTGGCATATTATGCAATCCATTACCAGCCACTCAAAGCATTTCATGACTGATGAGATCAGAGTCACAAGGCAGTAATCACTTAGGCCAGTTACCATTGCTCTCTTGGACACTGGAATGATAATGGCTGCCGTAAAGCCTGCAGGGACAGTGGACAGTTGCAAAGAGATATGGAAGATGTCTGTTAAGACCTCTGTTAGCTGAGCTGAACAATCCCTCTGCACCTGACCAGGTATGTTGGCCAGCCCCACTGCTTTGTGTGGGTTTACCTTGGCTAGGATCCTCCTCACCTTGTCTACTACTCGAACCAATCCCTCTCCCATGATCTTTCTACCACCTGACATCACTCTTTCCTTCATTCTCCCACAACATTCATGTCGTTTTCCTTGAATAGATGGCGGATTTTTAACCATTAATGGATCATTATAACCCAGGAAGAATCATTCAATATACAAACAATGGAATAGATAGATAGATACTTTATTGATCCCAAAGGAAATTACAGTGTCACAGTAGCATTACAAGAGCACAGATATGCAAATATTAGAAGAGAAATAAGAAAGAATAAAAAATCAGTTACTTAAAACATTCTAACATGAGGGGGTCATCACTTTTCCACCAATAGGTTATTCATTATAGAACCTAATGGCCAAGGGTAAGAATGACCTCATATTGTACTCTTTGGAGGAGTATAGTTGTCTTAGTCTGTTACAAAAAGTGCTCCTCTGTTTAGCCAAGTTTGCAATTAGAGGGTGAGTGACATTGTTCAGAATTTCCAGGATCTTCCAGAGGGTCATTTGTTCTACTACAACCTCCAGTGTGTCCAGTTTGACTCCTATAACAGAGCCAGCCTTTCTAATCAGTCTATTGAGTCTGTAGGCATCACCCATGTTGATGTCATTGTCCCTGCACACCACCGCATAGAAAAACGTACTGGTAACAACAGACACGTGAAGGAGAGGTCTGGATATTCTAAAGGACCTCAGGAAGTAGAGGTGACTCTGGCCCTTCTTGTACACAGCCTCTGTGTTGGTTCCCCACTCAAGTCTATCATTCACATGCCACCATAGATACTTGTAGGTCCTCACACCACCACGTTGTCACCATCAGTAGTAACAGAGAGCAGAGCAGGCTTTGTCTTCCTAAAGTCCATCACCATCTCCATTGTCTTACTGATGTTGAACTGCAGTTGATTCAGCTTGTATCATTTGACAAAGTCCTCCACCAGGGCCCTGTATTCATACTCCTGTCCTCCCCTCATACACCTAACTATTGCTGAGTCATCAGAGAATTTCTGCAGATGACGTGACTCAGTGTTGTATCTAAAGTCTGAGGTATACAGGGTAAACAGGAAGAGAACCAATACAATCCTCTGTTGGGCCCCAGTGCTGCTTATAGCCATATCTGACACACAACTCTGAAGCTACACAAACTGTGCTCCACCAGTCATGTAGTCCATTATCCACGATACAATGGAAGTGCCAACCTGCATTGAACAGAGATCTTCCCCTAGCAATGAGGGCTGTACGGTATTGAAGGCACTTGAGAAATCAGATACACATGATCCTCACAGTGTTCTCTGCTTATCCAGCTGGAAGGAGGTTCTGTTCAACAGGTAGATGACAACATCCTCAACTCCACTGTGCTCCTGGTAGGCAAACTGCAGGGGATCAAGGGCTGAGCTGACCGGGTTTCGAAGTGAAGCCAGGACTATCCTCCCTAGGTTCTTCATGATGTGTGCGGTCAGGGCCTTTGGATTGTAATCATTCAAGACTTTTGGTTGACCTTTCTGGATACTGGGACCACACATGATGCTGAAACTCAGATGGAAAATGTGCTGGAGAACTCCACACAGCTGCTCAGCACACTCCTTCTGGGCCCTGGGGTTCACTCCATCCAGTCCCGATGCTTTTCTGTGTCTGAGTTTCCTCAGAGCCCTTCTCACTTGCTCAGTAATGAAGACCATGATGACTGGGGAGTTGATGGAAGGTGGATGCTGCGGCGGGTGAAGGTCTGGATGACAGCAGTTGGTATGTGGAGGTGTGGATGGTAGGTGTAGGGCAAGGAGGACATGTTGTTCATCCATGTGTTGAACTGGAGGGGGGAGGAGGGAGGAGGGGAGACATTGGTGCTGAGGTGTAGATTGTGGGACCACTTTGTCGTGCACCTCCACTCCAAGTGCAAAAAGTAGGATTTTCCAGTGGCCAACCATTTTAATTCCTATTCTATTGGTAAGCTCCAGGCTGACATTTCATGACAAAATAAGAAAATAAGTAATGCACTATGGAGACTGACATTACGCAATTCATACTTCACATGTGAATGACTTTATATTGGTTACTAATGACAAAGTATAACACTAATTTAATTCAGATCATTCAAACAATTGATTTATATTTTAACAACATTAATAGGCCTTGTTTATTTGTTTTATATTTGATCAGGACCCATATTAGTGTATGTTTCCTCACCTGGAAGGACCGTTTGGGGCCCTAGATGGAGATGAGGGAGGAAATAAACTGAAAGGTGTAGAAGTTCTGTCACTTGCAAGGATAAGTGCCAGGAGGGAGATCAGTGGGGTGGGACGAATAGACAAGGAGATCGTGGTTTCTCCTATGGTCCACTCTTCTCTCCTATCATATTCCTTCTTCTCCAATACTTTACCTTTTCCGTCAATCACCTCCCAGTTACTTACTTCATCACCACTCCCCACACACCTGGCTTCACCTATCGCCTTCGGGTTTATCGTCCTTCCCCTCCCCACCCATGTTCTTATTCTGGCATCTTCCCGCTTCCTTTCCAATTCTGATGAATGATCTTGGTCCAAAACTTGGTCAACTGCCTATTCATTTCCACCGATGCCTCCTGACCTGTCGAGTTTCTCCAGTACTTTGTGTGTTTCTGCATCTTTTTGAAGTCTTGGATAACATTATACAACATATTCAAACTAAATGGAGTATAATTTTAAACCAACTGCAACATAAAATAGCTCAACACATCAAACTCTGCATCAAGTGATTTAGATGAAAACAGAAGCTAAGATGTGGGAAGGATTTTTCTATATACGAGTTCTTTTGGTGCTGGCTGCTGGCATTTAGTATATCAAATGTATGATCAGTTTGTTCCAATATATCAATAAATATTCACTTCAGAGCCTAAGCTGTCTAATCTGTCAAAGAATTGTGAGCAATTAACAGTATTCAGTGTCATTTTGAATGAAATTGAGCTGAAAATGGAAAAGAGCAAAATAAATGGCCAGGGTTCCCTATTATCACTTGCTCTACATCTCACAGACAGCTGAAGCCTTGCACTACATGGCTTCGGGAATCAGTGATTTATTAGGTAATTCAGTATTTGCCAGTATGTCTTGTGCTAATTAAATGCATCGCACTCCATTCAGAAATGTCACAATTGATTTGTCTTCTCTACACAGTGACTTTATTTCAATCTTCTGAAAAGATTTTATGAGTTAGAGATAAGTTATCTTGGCACATTCATCTCCTGGTCACAGCTGTTCTGTGTGAGGACAGCTTACAGTGAAACAATGGCTATCATTTCCCATTTCATGCATTGGACAGTCATGACTATTTGGATCAGGATGTATTTATGCAATTACACAGGCCTCCATTCTAATTCTGATTGTGAGTTAATTTACAAATCCATGTTTTGTACTTTCAGTGAAATTAAATCAAGGTTATCATTTGTCATCCCTTAACCTGTTTGATCCAAACAAACTGAATTTTTTTCACTGCAGGTTATTCTGAACTGGAATTGGGCTACTTAACTTCGCTTGTTTGCACTAGATATGGACAAGAGAATTGGCTTCCAGATCTACTCACATCTGCAGGTTTGGCTCTGGATGGATTTCTTTTGCGACAACTACTATTTATACATTTTATAAGATCATTGATGCAAAATGTTAATTCTTTCTCTCTCTCCACCATTTCAGCATTTTCTGTATTCCAGCAGTGCTGATGAGGAACAGTAAAGATACTGTAAAATAGAAACTAGATTTCAACTTTGTATGGTGCACTACACCATGTGTGGTGCTTACACCCACTGAGTCGTCCCATGAAATAGGACACAAAGACACTTGGTGCAGTGCTAAGAGTGGCTAGTGCCCAGAAATGTACAAACAACAGGACTCACTCTTCTTTGAAGGCAGCTATCATCAGGTTGGTGTCCACTTCTCTGAGAATGTCACCTGCTCTTAAAGGTATAGACCTTTAGTTAGAGACCAGTAGCGTACATTATGAGCTCTATGGCAAAGAGAGAAACTGCAGGGGAAAGACCTTCGACTTCATGAAAGAGACCTGACATCCTCAGTCAGATAAATGCTCTAAGGGTGGACTTGAGTGCCAAGTGTGGGGACAAGCTGTCTGTAAGAGCTACCAGAAGAAGAACCTGGCAGGAGATAGACAGACAGATAGATAGATAGGTAGGTAGGTAGGTAGGTAGGTAGGTAGATGGATAGATCTAAGTGCACAGATATACATATATACACTAATTTGAAGAGAAGTAAGAAAGAACAAAAAGTAAGTTATCTCAAACAGTCTAACAGGAAGGGGTCGTCACTTTCCCAACTACAGTTTGACTCATTAAAGAGCCTAATGGCCAAGGGTAAGAATAACCTCATATAGTGCTCTTTGGAGCAGCACAGTTGTTTTAGTCTATGACCAAAAGTGTTCCGTTGTTAAGCCAAGGTGGCATGCAGAGGGTGAGAAACATTGTCCAGTATTGCCAGGATTTTCCGTAGGGTTCTGTGTTCTACCACAGCCTCCAGTGTGTTCAGTCTATAACAGAACCAGCCTTTCTAATCAGTTTATTGAGCCTGTTGGCATCACCTGTGTGGATGCCATTGCCCCAGCTCACCATCCCATAAAAGATTGTACTGGTAACAACATACATTCTCCAAAGGACCTCAGTCTCCCCAGGAAGTAGAAGCGGCTCTAGCCCTTCTTGTACACAACCTCTGTGTTGGTGCTCCACTCAAGTCTGTCATCGAGGTGCACTCGCAGGTACTTGTGGGAATACCTGCTCATTTGAGTAATGCAGATGTTGGGATGCCCTGCCTACAAAGCCACTTCTCTCATTGTGTTGAGGATGTATGTACTGATGTGTTACAATCAGTACTGCTGCTTCCGACAAAGCAGGATGTGACTGATTATCGTGTGTCAAGGGGCTTTTTTCTGCTGATTACTAGTGAACTATGTTGGGCTTAAGGCTTGGAGTATGGAGAGGGTCACACAGAGGATTATGATTTAGCAGGGTCAATATGCAAAGCATATCTCTGTCAGGGTATCATTTATTGCCTATGCTGTCAATACTGGCCTCCTCCACTCAACGAGGAAATGAGGTCATGCTCTGCTGTGACCTCCCTTCTTGTCCTCTTTCTCCTGTTCCTCCCATTATTCATTAGCCTCCCTCTCATGTCCCTCAAGCGCAATCACATTTGCAGCAATTCCTCCAGAGCTGGCGGTGTCTTCAGATTACCAGGTTGTGTAGTATAAAGTTCATAATGGTAAACACAAGATGCTAGAAATCTAGAGTAATACACGCAAACTGCTAGAGGAACTGAAGTCAATCTTGGTCTCAGCCAGAAAAGTGAGCTCTTTATTCCTCTCCATAGATGCTGCCTGTCCGGCTGAGTTCCTCCAGCATTTTGTGTGAAGCTCATTCTCCTTTGCTGTATGTACTGAACTGGGAAATGAAGACAGATGCATGCTCTGGAGTCTGATTTTCAGTGACCATTTTCGCAATGTTTTTCTGGAGCTTGCATGGCTCTTGCTGGTGGTGTGTCTGGTTCTGCTTGGTGTGGTGATTCATCAACAGGAAAACATTCTAGGGGCCTGCAACCACCTGATCTTTTAGGGAGCAAAAATGTTTAAGTCATTGAAGGGAGACCTCATAGGCACAAGAGTACGGGCAATGGCTACCTGACTGAGCAGCCAACTCTCCTCACTAAAAGTGAAGCAGATGAAATCATACTTGCATGTAAGTATTGTCTGGGTAACCCAACCATTACTATAATCAGCCCCAGAGGAGGAAGGTCTGCATCTGCTTGCGAAGATCTTGTGGCAAGAAAGCTGAGAGTCAATGTAAAAATCACTACTGTGTCCTTGTAGAAAGCTACGTATCTCAGGGACGACAACCATGGAAACCCTGAGCTTGTGAATATGTTGTTCATCAGAGAGGACCAGATGGGATGTGGTATCCGTGGAAACACCATGGAAGAAGGTATTTTTACACATATTGTAGAGGTCAGCATTCAGATCGTTTCCTTTTGCTATCAATGCAAGTTAGTTAGACATTACACACAAATCAGCAATTTCATTACGGGTGTGTCATTATCTGAGGCTCGGTAGTACGGTGGCACAGCAGGTTTAGTCCTGATCTCTGTGCCTTGTGTGTGTAGTTTGCAGATTCTTCTCATTACCTGGGTTTTCACTGGGTGTTCTGGTTTCTCCCCACATTTCAAAGGTTAATTGGCTGCTGTAAATTATTTCCCAGTTAATAAGGGGTAAAAAGAATAAAAGGGATATGACGAATATGTGAGAGAGATTTCAGAGCTAAAGAAAAATAAGGATGGGGAATGTGATTGATGAGATTCTTCTATCAGGAGCTGTCATGGACTCAATGGGCAAAGGGCCTCCTTCTGTGTTCAGGTTTAAAAGCTATCTCAAAACCACATGATTAGACATTCTCATCATCAGGAATGGAATCATTTTCCTTAAAAAGGAAAATATATTTTTGAGGTATAATTCATATAGAATTGTTTAACATCTCATACATAACATGTATCATACCGATCTCAGGCAATGAGTTTATTTACATGCGTGCATGCTACAGGCTTGTTCGCTATGTAAAAATGTTTTTTTTCCATAATATCAGATTACATCAGAAAAATAAGAGGAATTATGCAAAATAGCTACAATGATTATTCAAATTATTGCAGTTCTGGTTAATTGAGTTCGATTTAGGCATGAGGTTTTATTTTCTTTGTCAGTCACTTAAACTAGCTGTGTGCCAGTTAGGAATAATGCAGACATGCTGGTAATGCCTAATTAACTTTCATTGATGCTTATAGGAAAAGACCTGAATGCTGAACTCAACAATTAAATGCTATTTCTAATAATGGACACATATGTTAGTCAAGCTGATTATCAGGAAATATATTTTTGACCAATGTATATCATGCATTCTCGGCTAGCTTACGACACCATTTATACCTGTGTATTAAGTTTATTTTTCAAAGTAGAATTAACTTTAGACAGATATGCCATTGCTCATTGGATGCATAATACTATTAGAGGTAGAAGAGAAAAGAATAAGTGATATACAGAAAGAAAGTGAACTGACTCAACATTATCTTTGGTATGAGCGTATTGTAACAACTAGAACATAGAACAGTACAACATAGGACAGGCTCTTCGGCTCATTATTTACGCTGGGTTAATAAAACCAACCATTCTAATTGATCTAATCCTCTTCAAACACATAAGCTATGCACCCCCCCCCCTTATTGTGCTACTGAAGGAGGAATCTCTGAACAGGTATAGACTAGCCTTACATTTTGTGGCCGTGCAGGAGAAGGAAGATATTGATGATTTATACCTTCAAGGGTACGGTTGTCACAGGACAAAGAGAGCAAAATAGCTTCATTGCTTTAGAAATGACAAGTGCAACTGTATGCCAGCTTATCTCAAAATTTAGGAGTCCTCCTGCCTGGGCTAATAATCCTCTTAACGGAAGACAGGCAAGAATCTTACCTGTTGAGGTGATTCTGCGCTAACCTTTTCATTTGCTGTTGATCTTTGGTTGACAATCAATGGTACAACTGTAAGTTAAATGTAGCTTGAGAAGTGCCAATTAATAACAAATGGTTTCAATGTTTCTGCCTGTTCACCGATGGCTGCAAAATTGATAGCAACCATAAATTTTCTTGCTGTTATATTATTTGAGGCACTGAAGGACCTTTGTCAAAGAATCATGACCACTCTCTCTCAATCTGTGACTGTTACTTTGTCTGGAATGCCGACAGGTTCATCAATTTTTCTGGGATCTTGGGAGAAAGCTAACTGGACACCAAAGAAAAATACAATGTTTCTGGATTTGAAGAAACCAGAATAAACTAAAATAGTTGACATGGAGTTATAGATGTTATTAGCTAATCAGCAGAATTTGTCAACTGCTAAGGGTCCAATTCCCACAATATATAGTTGATTTTAATTGTTACACAAATTATATTCATAGAAATATCAGCTTCGTAGGGTCAACAAAGAACTCAGCTACTTTCAAGTTATCTGAGCAAACTGATAAATTTGAGGTCAGAAACAGCATAGCTACATTACTCTGACAATATTTTTTCAAGACACGGGATTACGTAATTACGTTTGCTCTTTAAATTCACTACTGCGAAGCCTCTGCTTTTCCAGCATCTGCAGATTTCCTTGTGGTTCCGTAATTCAAGTTACTTTGTTATTGTGGCATTAAATTGACCTTCCTTAAGCTTGACAAGAGATCAGTAGAAATTTTGTTCTGCTTGGCTAGATTCTGCAAAAACAATATTAATGAATTCCTTCAGAAGGAATGAATTAGTCAGAAGGCCATTGCTACTGTCAAGATACTTGGGATACAGCACCATACTTTGCATGACAGGTCATTCTTCGGCAGGTGGCAGAGACTATCTCCTCACCTAGGCTGGATGCTTTCCTTGCATTCATTGTCTTGCACATCACCTTCAGTTACTGAGACCAAAGGATCATTGGGAGACATGAGGGTGCATGATGGTTCTTCCTTGTTCTGGTGGTCAAAGCGAGCTTTAGAAGGCATTGAGCTCAGCTGGAAGTGAAGCACTGCTGCCATCTATGTCACAAGATTGAACTTTGTAGAAGGTTATGGATTCAAACCCTGTCACAGCTATCAAGCATCGCTCATTGATTCCAGTCAAGTCCAGAATCTCTACTTCACCTGAGAGATCATACCTGCACCTCTTGTAGCATTCCTGATCTTCAGAGTTGAATGCTTCTGATCTGTCTCTCAGTGGGTTCCAGATTTGATTGTTCATCCAGGGCTTCTGATTGGGGAAAACTCTGAAACATTCCGTGGGAACACACTTAACTACAGCAATTTTAATAAAGCCTGTTATGACCCTGATGCAGTCGTCATGTCCTCAGATGAGTTCTTGAACGCAGCTCAATCGATGGACTCAAGGAAATCCTGTAACTGTTCCTCAGCCTCCCACCATCACCTCTTAGTTGCTTGATCTCTGGAGCCTTACGCTTTCAGTTCTGTCTGTATACAGGTAGCAGGAGTACAGCCAAATGATCCAACTTGTCAGCACATGCTCTCCGGAAGGAATGATAGGCATTCCCTATCATAGTGTAGCAGTAGTCTAGTGTGTTGGGACCTCTGGTGCAACAGCTTATGTGAAGGTGATAAAGCCCTGGTTAAAGTCACTGACTATAATTTGAAGAGCGTCGAGATGGGCTGTTTCTTGTTTAAAGACAACATCATGCAGTTTCTTCAGTGCTTGCTTGTAATCGGCCACTGGTAGTATGTAAACTGCGGTCAGGATCACAGATGAGAACTTCGAAGCAAGTAGAATGGTTTATATTTAGTCATTAATTCTAAGTCAGGAACAAGAGGTTGACATAACCTCAATATCTGTGCACTAATGAGAATTGACTAAAAAACATACACCACTACCTTTTTCCTTGCCAGAATTCAAGGTTAAATTCATCCTGAGAATTGTAAAACCTTCTGGTCGGATAGCTGCGTTTGGCATTTTTGCCGTTAACCAATCTCAATGCAACAAACAATTGAGATCTGCCTCTTATACAGCAGCCTTGCTCTGAGATCACCAATCTTATTTTCAAGTGACTGTACATTTGCTAACAAGATGGTAGAGAGAGGCTACCTCATCCCTCTGCACTTCAGCCTGGTTTGAATCCCATCTTTCCTTCTGCGTTTTCGACTTTGACCTTGACCCTTAAAGGTGCCGTGCTTAACTGCTCCAATGTGAGATCTGAAGATCGCTGATGTACTTTTGTAATCCATTGGTTAAGAGAAAATTTACATGCTGCAAGTTGCAGCCATTGTAGTTCAAAAGGAGTATACTTAAGTGGAAAATAGGTACAATTTCCTGCAACCCACAGAGAGTCGCTGATATACACTAGTGCCATCTCCCCTCCATGGAGAAGAATAAGCAGTCAATGACCCTTCATTATGATTCTTCATCAGATCTCAGCCTGAAACATCAACTGTTTATTCCTTTAATTGAATGGTGCCTGACCTTCTTCCAGCATTTTGTATATGTTACTATGGATTTCCAGCATCTGCAGAATCTTTAGTGTTTATGAAAACCAAAGGAATAATCCAGCCAATAAATAATATTTGGGGGGGGAGAAAGCACAGAAGATATCAGATCAGAATTAGGCTACTTGGCTCATTGAGTCTGCTTGGCAATTCAATCATGGTTGATTTATTAACCTTCTTAACCCCTTTCTCTTACCTTCTCCCTGAAACATCTTATGCCCTGAAAAACCAAGAACCTATCAAGCCCTGCTTCAATATACACATTCAGTTGGCCTCCGCATTCAAATGTGGCACTAAATTCCACAGATTCACCATCCACAGGCTAAAGAAATTCCTTTTTATCTATGTACCAAATGGACCTCCTTCTTTTATAAGGTGGTCTATCCTGGACCTGTTCACCTACTGCGGTAAACATCTTCGCATCCACTCTCTCCTTGCCAGTGCACATCGTTCTATGATTGTTGTTGTTGAGTATATCAAGTAGCTGTCGACTCATGGCTACTCAACGGATAGTGTAGTTGTCCACAGGATTTTTGTGGCAAGTTACAGAAGCAGATTGCCGGGTCTTTCTTCTACACAGATACTGCTGCTGCCCAGGTTGGGACCTGGTCGGATGCAAACCCAGGATCTTATGCCTTGAAGTCCAGTGCTGATGTCACTACACCACTGGCCAAAAACTGCTCAGAATACTCCAAGTGTGGTCTGACCAATGCCTTAAAAAGCCTTGGTGTCCCATCCTCACTCTTATATTCCAGTCCTTTTGAAGTAAATGTTAACATTGCATTTGCTTTCCTTATCACCAAATCAACCCACAAGTTAACCTTTAGGGAATCCTGTACAAGGTCTCCCAACTCCCTTTGCACATCTGATTTTTGAACTTACTCATTTAGAAAATAGTCTACGGCAGGGGCTCCTGAGTTAAGGTCTAAAGACCCTTTCTTAATGGTAGGGGTACATTGTATAAAAATGTTTGGGAGCCCCTCTTATACACCTTTATCCTTTCTACCAAAGAGCATGACCATACACTTCCCCATACTATATTCCATCTGCCACTTCTTTGCACATTCTACCAATCTGTCCAAGTCATTCTTCAGACTTTCTTTTTCCTCAACACTGCCAGCCTCTCCACCTACATTTGTAATATCAATAAATGTGGCTGCGAAGGCAACAATTCTGTCTTCCAAATATTTGACATATAATGTGAAAATAAGTTGTACCAATACTGACCTCTGCAGAACACCACTAGTCACTGGCAGCCAATCAGAATAGGTCCCCTTTATTCCAACACCTCATGCCAATCAACAGATCTTCTATCCATGCGATTATCTTTCCTATAATACCATGGGATCTTACCTTATTAAGCAGCCTCATGTGCAGCACCTCATCAAAGCCCTTATGAAAATCCAAAAAACAAACATCCACTTAGTCTCCATTCTACCCTGCCTGTTATTTCCTCAAAGAGTTCCAAACAGATTTATCAGACAAGACTTCCCCTTAAGGAAACCATGCTGACTTTGGCCTATTTTATCATGGGCCTCCAAGTACCAACTGTCATCCTTAATAATAGACCCCAACATTCTCTCAACCACTGAAGTTAGGCTAAATGGCTTACAATTTAGTTTTTTTTGCTTCCCTCTCTTTGTAAAGAGTGGAAGATCAATTGCAGTTTTCCATACTAATGTCTCCACAATTTCTTCAACTACTTCTTTCAGAACTCTGGGATGTAGTTCATTTGGTCCAGGTGACTTAACTATCTTCAGATCTTTCAGCTTCACAGGTATCTTCTCCTTAGTAATAGCAACTACTTTCACATCTGCCCCTGGCACTCTTGAATTTCTGGCATACTGCTAGTGTCTTCCACAGTGAAGACTGACACAAAATTGTGAAGTTCTTCTGCCATTTCTTTGTCGCCATTACTATCACTTCAACATCACTTCTCAGTGGTCCAATATACACACCTGCCTCTCTTTTACACTGTCTGTATCTGAAAAATAAATTTTGGTACAATCTTTGATATTTGATATTCTCTGTCCTTTTGTTCTTTTCAGTTGCATTCCGTTTGTTTTTAAAAGCTTCACTGTCTCCCCTAGCTTTAATGAGATTATACGCAGTCTTTTATGCTTTTATACTGTCCTTGATTTCTCTTGTCACACACAGTTAGCTCATCCTCCTTTTTGAATAGTTCTTCATCTTTGGGATGTCTTTATCTTGCACTTTCTGAATTGTCCCCTGAAACTCCAGCCATTGTTGTTCTGCTCTCATCCCTGCTAGTGTCCCCTTCCAATCAACTTTAGAGAGCTTCTTTCTCTTGCCTCTGTAATTCCCTTTACCCCACTGTAATACAGATACATCAGACTTGATCACCTCCCTCTCAAACTGCAGGGTGAATGCTATCATATTATAATCATAGCCTCTCAGGGTTCATTCTTCCTAATCAAATCTGATTCATTACACCATACCCAATCTAGAATTGCCTTTCAACTAGTTGTAGTGTATTTAATTTTTCAGTAACATTTGAGTAATATTGTAAATATATTGTTTGATTAAGCATTCTTAGGTTGCTTACATGAATCATTTTGAGTTATATGCAAAAAGTACTGTACATGAATGGCAAACATCATAATGCCACCAAGTCATATGCGAGCACTTCAATAAAGAGAAATTAAGTACACAAGTATCATCAGGCTCCTGTGCTTTTCTTTTAATTAGTTTTTTGGAGTCTCAAAACTTAACAGTGGCACAGGGGCATTTTTAAAATGATCTTGAAACGACTCTTACCTGTTGAAGTTCAACTTGTTTTTCTTTGAATATTCAAGTTAAAAAAAGCATATGTTTCTTTGGAAGGGAAGAGAGAAATTTAAATTTTAAAAAAAGCACAAAATGGATGAAATTCATGGCTGATAAACAATGAAAATTGGGTGATAATAATAATAAATTTTGTAAAGCAGAAATGGCTGACTACATCGGAAAGATGGAGCATATTTGATTGCACAACAGATAACTGAATAATATATACTGAAGGAATTGAGCAGTTATTTTGATGCAAGTGAAATAGCTAATGAAAAACAAATGCCAGTGTTGTAGAGTGCAATAGGTGGGAAAACATACTGTTTGCTTAAAAGTTTAACTACACAAGTCAAACTAGCCAAAATGAGCTTTACTGATATCGTGGTCATAATGCAAGAACATTTGGAACTGAAATCGTTGTTGATTACAGAACATTTGGAACTGAAATCGTTGTTGATTACAGAACATTTTAGGTTTCATAAGCAGAATCAAAAGGAAGGTGAGTCCATTTCAGCTTATGCAGATTAATTCAAGAAGTTGTCTGAGCTTTGACAGTTCAGTGTTAGGCATAGTGATACATTGAGAGACTGTTTGGCTTCTAGAATCTTACAAGAAGGTATGCAAAAACAGATTCTAACTGAAGCAGAACTCACATTTAAAAGAGCAGTTGAAATCGTTATATCAATGGAAACAGCAGCCAGAGACACAATTAAGTTGCAGTCAAGAATGTGAGTGTGAACAAAATTGCAATATCTAAACAGATACCTGTTTGACAAAATAAATTGTGTTACCATTGCTCACATATACCAGACCAATATGTTTAAAAGCAAAACATGCAGAAAATATAAAATAATAGGACGCATATAAGGAGAATGTCAGGCAGATGAAAATAAATGGACTGCACAGGGAAGAGAAAAAAGATAAAACTTCAAGTTGAAGTTTTAAAAGGAGCACTAGTGTGCATCCTGTAAATGACAAATCTGATAATGATGAGAATGACACAGGACTGGGTAGATTTGACACTTACTATGTGAAAACTAACAAGAGAAAAACAACACACACAAAATACTGGAGGAGGATCTATGGAAAAGAGTAAACAGTAAAATCACACATGACTGTGAGTTCCACGATGTAGATGAACTGTAATGAATTGGACCAGAGAACAACTGTCTGGCCTAAATTTCGTGGTAGCAATTTCTGGTGGAAAGGTGAGTTGGTTATTGACATCCAACAGCATTTTTCAGTCACAGGCCATGTTCATCTGTACTGTGTCTGGCTTAGATTAGTTGGCCTTTTCCTACCCTTTTGGATGAATGCTGCGGGTGTCAGTGTGTTCGTTGTTCTAGGGGGCAAGGAGTTGGTTGCTATTTTCTTGGTCTTGATTGTTGCTGCCAGACTTTTTAAGATCTTGTGAAATCAATTGTATCCACCTTGTGTGAGGCTGGCTTTACAGCTTCCCAGGATATGCTTGAGGGTTGCCAGAATCAGATTACAGGGCGCAATGTAGGTTCTCACTGAACCGCTGGTGGAGGTTTTTGTGAGGGAAGCACATCATATGTAGTTTTGATGAGAAAGCTAACTCTGTTTGCTTCCATCTCCCATATGTCTTCCAGCTGATTTTCCGCCTCTCCATGCTTTCCTACCGCTCCCATTGTCCCTGTTTAGTTAGGGAGACAGCCTTTTTTCTGACCGTTCTTGTTGCTGCACTTCATCAGCAACCATTTTCTTTCACTCTGGAATTGTGGCCTCCTGCCAGGTGGTTCCTCCTGCTGCCAGACCAAAGCCACCCCTGCCCTGTCGGACTTGCCCCACAATGGCTCTATGCCTAAGGGCTGTTGTTGCTTTCTGCGCCACATCAGCCCAGTTAATAAGGTCTATGCTGTGTTACTGATGATCTTGTCACGAGAGTCTTTGAGTGTCATCTGTAGACGCACCTTAGAACACTTGAATTCCTCTGTAAGGCCAGTGAAAGGTATTTCATGGAATCCTTTACCATACGAACTGATGTTACTGATACACCTTGCAACTCTGAGCTACTTCTTTACGTGATGGTTCACTCAAGCATCTTCACTGTTGTTAGTGGGATCTCATTGACAGTGAGCTGGGTAGGAATCCAAGCTGTAAGCACCAGAGCTTCAGGCACATGGTCTCGTTGATGCTATCCAGGCTGTTGGTGATGTGTTGCTTTAGTTACTGCACCTGCTCTTTGTTCGTGAGGCTGGCATTGTACCATCTACCCAGGCTTTTGACGGGTTGTTCAGACACTGTTGGAATTAGATCATCACTGATGAAGAAATTTAAGTCTTTCAGCATTCCCTTGACTATGGAGATGCTTCATGTTTTAGAGGGCTTGACTTTCATTCTGGCCCACTTGATGCTTTCCAAGTAGTTACTTGGTGCATGCTGCAGTCGTGGTTAGTGTTCGTATAGGAGGGAAGGAAAAGGAGTGGGAGAGCTATAGTGATAGGGGATTCGATTGTAAGGGGAATAGATAGGTGTTTCTGCGGCAGCAAACGAGACTCCAGGATGGTATGTTGCCTCCCTGGTGCAAGGGTCAAGGATGTCTCTGAGCGGCTGCAGGACTTTCTGGAATGGGAGGTTGAACAGCCAGTGGTCGTGGTGCACATAGGTACCAACAATATAGGTAAAAAATGGGATGGGGTCCTACAAGGTGAATTTAAGGAGTTAGGAGATAAACTAAAAAGTAGGACCACAAACATAATAATCTCTGGATTACTACCAGTGCCACAGGCTAGTCAGAGTAGAAATAGGAGGATATTTCAGATGAATACGTGGCTTGAAAAATGGTGCAAGGGGGAGGGATTCAAATTTCTGGGGCATTGGAACCAGTTCTGGGGGAGGTGGGACCAGTATAAACAGGATGGTCTGCACCTGGGCTGGACTGGAACCAATGTCCTAGGGGGAGCATTTGCTACTGCTGTTCAGGAGGACTTAAATTAATGTGGCAGGGGGATGGGAACAAGTGCAGAGAGACAGAGGGCTGTAAAATGAGGGTAGAAGCAAAAAGTAGTAAGGTGAAAAGTAAAAGTGGCAGGCAGGCAAATCCAGAGCAAAAAGCAAAAAAGGGCACCTTTCAACATAATTGTATGGCTAAGAGTGTTGTAAAAACAAGCCTGAAGGCATTGTGTGTCAATGCGAGGAGCATTCATAACAAGGTGGATGAATTGAATGTACAGATAGTTATTAATGAATATGATATAGTTGGGATCACAGAGACATGGCTCCAGGGTGACAAAGGATGGGACCTCAACATCCAGGGATATTCAATATTTAGGAGGGATAGACAGGAAAGAAAAGGAGGTGGGGTAGCATTGCTGGTTAGAGAGGAGATTAACACAATAGAAAGGAAGGACATTAGCCTGGAGGATGTGGAATCGATATGGGTAGAGCTGCATAACACTAAGGGGCAGAAAATGCTGGTGGAAGTTGTGTACAGGCTAGTAGTAATGAGGTTGGGGATGGCAATAAACAGGAAATTAGAAATGCGTGCAATAAAGGAACAGTACTTATGATGGGTGACTTCAATCTACATATAGATTGGGTGAACGAAATTGGTAAGAGTGCTGAGGAAGAGGATTTCTTGGAATGTATGCGGGATGGTTTTCTGAACCAACATGTTGAGGAACCAACTAGAGAGCAGGCCATCCTAGATTGGGTATTGAGCAATGAGGAAGGGTTAGTTAGCAATCTTGTTGTGCGAGGCTCCTTGGGTAAAAGTGACCATAATATGGTGGAATTCTTCATTAAAATGGAGAGTGACATAGTTAATTCAGAAACAAAGGTTCTGAACTTAAAGAAGGGTAACTTTGAAGGTATGAGACGTGAGTTAACTAAGATAGACTGGCAAATGATACTTAAAGGGTTGACAGTGGATATGCAATGGCAAGCATTTAAAAATCACATGGATGAACTACAACAACTGTTCATCCCAGTTTGGCAAAAGAATAAACCAGGGAAGGTAATGCACCCATGGCTGACAAGGGAAATTAGGGACAGTATCAAGTCCAAAGAAGAAACATATAAATTAGCCAGAAAAAGCAGCACACCTGAGGAATGGGAGAAATTCAGAGTCCAGCAGAGGAGGACAAAGGGCTTAATTAGGAAAGGGAAAAAAGATTATGAGAGAGAAAGCTGGCAGGGAACATAAAAACTGACTGTAAAAGCTTTTATAGGTATGTGAAAAGAAAAAGATTGGTCAAGGCAAATGTAGGTCCCTTACAGTCAGAAACAGGTGAATTGATCATAGGGAACAAGGACATGGCAGACCAATTGAATAACTACTTTGGCTCCTTCTTCACTAAGGAGGACGTAAATAATCTTCTAGAAATAGTAGGGGACCGAGGGTCTAGTGAGATGGAGGAACTGAGTGAAATACATGTTAGTAGGTAAGTGGTGTTAGGTAAATTGAAGGGATTAAAGGCAGATAATTCCCCAGGGCCAGATGGTCAGCATCCCAGAGGGCTTAAGGAAGTAGCCCAAGAAATAGTGGATGCATTAGTGATAATTTTTCAAAACTCCTTAGATTCTGGATTAGTTCCTAAGGATTGGAGGGTGGCTAATGTAACCCCACTTTTTAAAAAAGGAGGGAGAGAAAAACTGGGGAATTATAAACCAGTTAGTCTGACATTGGTGGTGGGGAAAATGCTAGAGTCAGTTATCAAAGATGTGATAACATTTGGAAAGTGGTGAAATCATCGGACAAAGTCAGCATGGATTTGTGAAAGGAAAATCATGTCTGACGACTCTTATAGAATTTTTTGAAGATGTAACTAGTAGAGTGGATGGGGAGAGCCAGTAGATGTGGTATATTTAGATTTTCAAAAGGCTTTTGACAAGGTCCCACACAGGAGATTAGTGTGCAAACTTAAAGCACACGGTATTGGGGGACCCCAGTTGTTTACAATATTGTTATGAGTGATGAACAGACCTGATGGACAATGGGGTGCAGAGTTAACCATTTCCCCCCTCCTGAGAACTACGAACTATTGCTGTTGCTATGCTGCTCATGAGATAAAGCCCAGGCAAGAACATCTGCTACAGATAAGAGGGGGAGAGAGACTGTTGACTTACTGTATTAAAACTCTTCTACAAGGATTATTTACTTTCTACTACAAGGACTGTACTTTACTCGTTAACATTCCTCAGGAGATAGCAGGAGTGGCCTGAGTTGATGGACACAGTCATTCAGAGTTGATGGATAGCTGAGACCCCGTGAGTGGGGATAAAAAGACAGGTCTGGAGAGACACCCTTCAGACACACCAGTGGACACTGATTGAGTGTTGGGAACCCACAGAAAGGTGGGGGCTTCGAGGACCGAACCAGGAGATCGGTCAGTAAAGCTCACAGTATTACACCAGGGCGGGTGGGGACTTGAGTGTGTGTCCACTGATGCCAGAGTGACCAGTCCACCACAGAAAAATGGTCTAGCTGAAGAACAGAGGGGTCATAACTGAATGACCACAACGATACGACGGATTAAGAAAGCAAAGGAAGGTTTGGCTGCTGTAGCTGTTACCTCTCGCTCGCTCTCTCTCTCTCTCTTTCCAACGATTTCAACACAATAACCATAACTACTTCAGCATTTATGAACTGAACTTTATACTTTTCTATGACAATTCATTTACCCCTAGACATCAGTAGAGCTTGTTTATTATTGATTATTATTATTCATACACTTTTAGATTTATTACTGCTAACTTGTTTTATATGTATATTTGCATTTTTGATATTGTATTGTGTAGTTTACTAATAAACACCTTTAGTTTGGTACCACCAGACTCCAATGGATTCTTCTTTCTCTGCTGGTCAGACACCCAGTTACGGGGTACGTAACAGTATATATTAATGATTTAGACGAGGGAATGAAATGCAGCATCTCCAAGTTTGTGGATGACACAAAGCTGGGCGGCGGTGTTAGTTGTGAGGAGGATGCTAAGAGGATGCAGGGTAACTTGGATAGGTTAGGTGATTGGGCAAATTCGTGGCAGATGCAATTTAATGTTGATAAATGTGAGGTTATCCACTTTGGTTGCAAGAACAGGAAAACAGATTATTATCTGAATGATGGCCGATTAGGAAAAGGGGAGGTGCACGAGACCTGGGTGTCATTGTACACCAGTCATTGAAGGTGGGCATGCAGTTACAGCAGGCGGTGAAAAAGGCAAATAGTATGTTGGCATTCATAGCAAAAGGATTTGAGTACAGGAGCAGGGAGGTTCTACTGCAGTTGTACAGGGCCTCGGTGAGACCACACTGAGAGTATTGTCTGCAGTTTTGGTCCCTTAATCTGAGGAAAGACATTCTTGCCATAGAGGGAGTGCAAAGAAGGTTCACCAGATTGATTCCTGGGATGGCAGGACTTTCATATGAAGAAAGGCTGGGTTGACTAGGCTTATACTCACTGGAATTTAGAAGATCGAGGGGGGATCTTATTGAAATGTATAAAATTCTAAAGGGATTGGACAGGCTAGATTCAGGAAGATTATTTCCAATGTTGGGGAAGTCCAGAATGAGGGGTCACAGTTTAAGGATAAAGGGGAAGCCTTTTAGGACCGAGATGAGGAAAAACTTCTTCATACAGAGAGTGGTGAATCTGTGGAACTCTCTGCCACAGGGAACAGTTGAGGCCGGTTCATTGGCTATATTTAAGAGGAAGTTAGATATGGCCCTTGTGGCTAAAGGGATCGGGGGTATGGAGAGAAAGCAGGTACAGGGTTCTGAGTTGGATGATCAGCCATGATCATACTGAATGGCGGTGCAGGCTCGAAGGGCCGAATGGCCTACTCCTGCACCTGCTTTCTATGTTTCTATATTTCTATCATTTGTGTATGCCACAATAGGGGGAAGACAAAGTCCAGTATTTGTTCTTTCACTGCCTACTCTCACCTTGAAGCCCTGATAATGACCTCCATGGCGATTGTGAAGGCTAGGCGTGATATAGTGCAACCAGCCATGATGCCTGCTTCCCATCTCTGCCATGTTGTAGTAAAAACCGCTTTTGTGAAGCACAACTGCAGATTTTAAAGTGCAACTTCAATAATGTTGCGATGGGCTCTGGTCTCTGGATGAAGTCAGATGCTTCCCAGAGGAGTGCATGGAGAATTGCACCAAATACGTTGGTGAGGTCCAGGTAGATCACATGGAGATTTCTTTTGGCCTTCCTAGCTACTTGGATCTGGTGCCATATCATGTTTGTATGGTCCAACTCCTGGAGAACCCCAGTGTTCCTGCTATCTGTACAGAAATATCAATGTACTTGTTTCTCTCCAAGTAACTGGACAACCTCTATGCAATTCCAGTGAAGAAGACATTTTCTCTTGACATTCAGAAGGCAGATTGGTCGAAACAGACTGATGTTCTCTGCAGCCTTTTCTTTTGTAATCAGGACACCACCAGTCCTTCCCCACACTTTGAGTATTATTTGCCTCTGCCACACTACCCTCATGAGCCTACAGAGAAACCTCAAGATCTCCTTAGCATTCTTATAGAGCCTACGTGATACTCCATTGGGCCTGGGAGAAACAAACGAAAAGCCATGTTAAGTTTGCATGTGGTAAAAGCAGGGGGGCTATCATGGATAGCCTGAGACAGCTACAATTTGTTTGGACATCCATTCACAATTAGCAAGGTATGTCCATGGCAATAGTGTAAACTGAAAGTGAATTAAGAAAGGTACTGGATGAAGTCATAGCAGTGTTCAAGGATGGCATTGGAAAACTCAAAAACATCAAGGGTAAAATATTGTTAAATGAAAATGCCAAACCAAAGTTTTACAAAGCCCGTCCAGTTCCTTATATCATCACATAAAGGCTGAAGAATTTTTTTTCCAAGATTGAGTGGAACTCATGGCAAATGCCAATGTCCCAGTAGATATGAAGCATGAGCCTGGGTGGATCCGTGGTGATTTTAAGGTCACCATCAACCCAATACTGAAAGTAGATCAATACCTTCTGCCCAGGATAAAGGATATCTTTGCAAGCTTTTCTGAAGGGAAAAACCTCAACAAAGTAGACTTACATACATTACATAACATTGACAAACCTACATACATTGACATGAAAGAAGAGTCCTAAGTGTTTCTCACCATAATCACTCACAAAAGGCTTAATCACACTATTAGGTTTATTTCTGAATGGTATCTGCACTTGCACCTGCACTCTGGCAGAAATCTATGGACCAGGTGCTGCAAGGCTGCCCAGCCATTCAGTGTTACCTGGATGACATCATAATTACCTGTGAAAATGATAAGGAACATCTCAACAATCTGAAGACAGTGTTAAAAAGATTAGAAGATTCTGGGTTCAAAGCACAAAGCAGTAAGTGTGATTTCTTTAAACCAAGCATCACTTACCGTGGTCACACCATTGATGCGCAAGCTTTCACAAGTGTGTTGACAAAATTCAAGCAGTGTTGGATGCCTCAAGGATGTATCATAGTTGTGATCTTTTTTAGGATTTGTCAATTACTATAACAGATTCCTGCCAAACCAGGCTACTAGCTCAACCTCTTGAACTCATTGCTATAGATTGGGAAGAAATAGCAATGGACAAAGCAGTGTGATGTGTCCTTCCAAAAAAATAAAGGAAGTGGTGCTGTCAGGCACTGAACACACATTATAATCCACAATATCCAGAGAAGCTTGCCTGTATTGGTGCAGTCATGTAACAAGTGATGAGTGATGGAAATGAAGACCCCTTAGCCTTTGCCTCAGGTTCCTTAACTGCTGCAGAGAAAAATTATACACAGATTGACAGAGAGGCCTTGGATCTGGTATAGAATGTAAAACTTTTCAGCCTGTACTTATATGAGACAGATCATACACACTAGTGTCTACTTTCGATCCATAGAAGGGTGTTCCACTAACAGCAGATCAAATGCAGAGTTGTGCTCTGTGTATTGGAGGACACAATTATAAGATCAAGCTCAAGAGGACAACTAATCATGGAAGGAGGAGATATGGAAGCCTGAAGACACACACTCAGCGATTCAGGAACAGCTTCTTCCCGCCTGCCTTCTGATGTCTAAATGAACTTTCAACCCATGAACACTAACTTGCTTATTTTTATATTATTTCTGTTTTTGCAGTATTTTTATTTAACTATGTAATATACATATATATATATATATATATATATATATCCTTTTTCCAAAACAGGAAAAGCAGAAAAGATCCCACAGTGTCTCGGGTCTACATGGCAGCCCAAAATGGCTCAAATGTGCAGCAGATATCCCAGTACCCCGATTTTTACCAGTACCGGGATGAACTTTCCCCTTGATGGGGGTTACCTTGTGTGGAGAATGAGGGTGTTTGTACCATCCAAGCTGTGAGCTAATGTGTTGGAGAAGCTACATACTGCTCATCTAGGCATAGTCAAAATGAAAGTGTTGTCTTGAAGCTTTGCCTGGTGGCCTGGGATAGCTATTGAGTCTCCTATCACTACGGCTCTGCCTGTCCTCCCCCTTCCCTGCTGAGCCTCAGAGCCAGCCACAATGCCACTGGCCTGTTTTCTGTTGCTGTACTTTGACAGCTCAGCCCCTCCCCACTGCAGAAATAATGCCTCACTTCTTGGAAATCAAGCAAATTCTTGATGGTTGGCAATCCCAAGAACGTTGATGGAACTGATGCACCATCAATAACTCTGAGACGTGGGTTAAGGTAGGCTTTTATTGGCTGGAAGAAAGCACAAGCAGCAAGTGACCACCACACAACATCCTGGAGACTGAGGAAGGGGCTGTGCCTCCAATTGCCTTTATACCGGGGTCAGTGGGAGGAGCCACAGGAGCAGTCAGCAGTGGGGGCGTGTCCAGACAGGTATATGTAGTTCACCACAGGAACAGTAGTGAAGTGTCAACGTCACAAATTGTGCTATTCAGTCACCCTCCTGGATTTCATAGCTGCATTTTCTGTTGAAATTGCTGTATGCTACAAATTGGTTTAAGTGACATGTTCATCTTTTACTCTTACCAGTGTCTTTGTGTTAAAACTGGAATAATTTCTGGGTTTAAAGCTGATTCAGGGTTTGTATAGAAGTTTTTAATGTCTATTAGCAGTCCAAATGATACCAGGCTACCAATAACAGTAATGCAAAATATTGTATTTACTCTACAATACAGTGCATATGTGACACAGATATAAATATTACATGCCTTAGTGGTATTGAACTGTACAAATGTATATAATTTCTCTTTTTCTCCTGTCCAGTATGTCGTCTCATTATAAATATATTTTTGCTCCATCTTAGCAGTATTAGTTTACCATGCAGATATTGCACTTACTTCTCTTCAAAGCCTTGCCCCTTTATCTCTTGGTTGTTTTACAACAATAATCATGACATATAGTATTTTTCTTTTCCTCTTTTTTCTTATAATAGGCCGCAACTCTTCAAATTACTCATTGATTTTTCCATATGAGCTTCCAATGTGCAAAGTCATGAATAGATTGGAATTCGACATAATCTGGTTCTGATTGATTCATGACAAAATATCCAACCTGATCACCAAGGTCTTATATATCTTCCCTCTGATTATAAACCAAGCATTTGTTGCTCCTGGGAATCCATGACCAAAATTTAATGTTTTATTCTTATCGTTTGTGTCCTATGATTGTTGCTTGTGAATTGTCAATCTAGCTGCCTTGTGTTATGTGAAAAGGATAGGAGCAATACTTTGTGACAGAAATAGGATGAAATTCATGTACAGAGGTGCTGCTCCTTGTCACTCATGGAATTTATCCACAGCTTATTGCAAGTATATTTTTGGACTGGTGTTCAAGCCCTAGAGAAAGGCTAATTTATGTAAGGTCCTTTTCTCACAGGAATTGTTAACATTAAATAACCTGTTTTATGGGTGATATGGGTGATTTTATTCAGAATTGCATTTTGATTTAATGTTGTTTATAATAGCAATAATG
This sequence comes from Hypanus sabinus, assembly GCF_030144855.1. Taxonomy (NCBI): domain Eukaryota; kingdom Metazoa; phylum Chordata; class Chondrichthyes; order Myliobatiformes; family Dasyatidae; genus Hypanus; species Hypanus sabinus. Next base: position 56,966,243 of record NC_082711.1, on the reverse strand, counting down.
AAAGTAGAAAATAATGACTAACAACTGCTTAAAGTAATTATATAAACAATTTGAAATAGTTTCAAATTAATTTATTAATTTTATATCTGGATAGCTTTCTTTAAAATGTAAAGAGCAATTTCATAAACTACATTATATTGCTTGCTGCTTGCTAACTGGAGACAGATTTTACCTGTCAGTGAACTTTAGATTGTTTAGTTTTTAACTAACGACATGTCTGTGTTTAGCAAAGAGAGAATTCAAGCCAACCAAGATATCTACAAAAGTAATCATATTAATTTGGTGCTATTAAAGCACTGTACTATGACTTGTGGTGCTGGAGGTGTATGCTAGGCATATAGTCTGGAATTATGTACTGATTCTCTCATCCTACCACTGTGACTTCAGCAGAATGTCAATAAAGCCTACAACGAATCAGCTCTGGGGAAATTCACTCTCAGAGCTTTGAATTACATGGACATATTGGCTTCACAGTAAATGTGATATGTTCATAAGTTACACGATAATGTGCGTGTTTTATTGAAAATTCATCTATTTGCAGTCATCAAACATAAGCAACCTTTCAGTCCCATGATGATTCACTGAAATGTCCACTGGTGTTACCAGTCAGCTAAATAGAAGACACGAGCTTCCCCTGACACCCAAAACAGAATTCTGATCACAGACAAAAATTTTCCCTGGGCATCTCTAGTCATGAATTTATGTCAAACCATTCAAAAGCTCTTCCATTCCATCCAAATTCAAAATATTCAAAAGTAAATTTATTATCAAAGCAGATATATATGAGGGATAATAACTGTTCCTGAACATGTTATGCAGGTCCTGAAGCTAGTGTACCTCTTTTCTGAAGGCAGTAGTGAGGAGAGAGAGTGTGTGAGCACTCCATATAAATGTGCTCAATGGTACTCAGTGATGGGAATGGATTGGGCCGTGTCCATTACATTTATTAGGCTTTGCCATTCAAAGATATTGGTGTGATGCAACCAGTCAAAATACTTCTCCACATCTATAAAATTTTGTCAAGGTTTTTGCTAACATGCTGAACCTTCACAAACTTCTGAGAAGGTTCATGCCATTTTTTCTTTGTAATGACATGTGCTGGACCCAGAACAGATCTGAAATAATAACACTGAGGAATTTAAAACTGCTGACTCTCTCCACCTCCAATTCCTCAATGAGGATTGGCTTATGGACCTCCCGTTGCCTCCTCCTATAGTAAATAATCAACTCCTTGGTCTTGTAGTATTGATTGAGGTGATGTTGTTGTGTTACCATTTTGTGATGATGGTGATCGTGGAGGAGATGCTGTTGTCAATCCAAACTAACTTAGGGAAAAGTACCATTGACTGTGCTTAGTTTAAAATAATTTTATTACAGAATTATGCTAATTATAGACTGTAAACACTGTCAATAGTATGTTCTTTCTCTGCATGAAGTTAGGCACAATAAATTAAGACAAACAGCTATAAGGCAGGTAAATTATCTTCCACCCAACTGTAACAATTATTACTGACTTACTTATCCTTGCTGAGTGTGGATTTTAACACACAGCTGATGAATTGCAGGAAATTGCACGTAAAGTCAAATATATTGGATATATTAGCAATTTCTTCAATAATTCAGTTGTATGAAATTACATGTTCTGCTATTTTAATGACAGTGTTGAGCTTTGGGAATACTGGATTAATTCTCACATTGAATTTAGCATATGTTGATGCTTTTGACATTACCAGCGGAAGGGTGCAGGAACAGAAAACTGATCAGACAGCCATAAATGAACTGGAGAGCAAGGCTTTTAAAGCTGGGGCTCACTGGTAAATGTTTTGGTTGAATTATCTAACACTAATGCCCACCCAAATACCATTAAACCACCATCTTAAGCGTACCATTTAACTGCCACGACACTCAGTTATTATATTCTCCAGATGGTTGCCTTTGAGTTCTAGCCACCTGTGAATTATGCAGATTAAAACTCCAGGATGGAGCCATAGAGCCATAGAAAAGTGCAGCCCAGAAAGAGGCCCTTCGGCTCATCTATTCCATGCCAAGTCATTTAAACTGCCTACTCCCATCGACCTGCCCCAGGATCATAGTCCTCCCTGCCCTTACCATCCATTAACCTATGCAAACTTCTTTTAAACTTTGAAATCAAGCTTGTATGCACTCTGTGAGTCAAGAAATTTCCCCTCATGTTCCTCTTAAACTTTTCACCCTTCACCCTTAACCCATGGCCTCTAGTTGTAGTCCCACCCAGTATCTAATTGCTTGAAGATTCTAATAGCTTGGTTTCTGGTTTGTCATTAAGTCTCTAGGTCCTTGTTATTTATGGATCCATGTACTTAAAAGGGAGTGTACATCAGGCTTGCTGATAGGGCTGGGATTCAGATTGTGGACATGATACATACCTTCTGAAACTCAATCTGTTCTGTTTCTCTTCTCTCTTCAGAGTCACTGTGGCTCAGTCTCCTGCTCCCTTTAAGCTTAGCAGTTTCACTTGTTAATACCACTGTGTTATGTGCAACAAAAGAGAAGTAAAAGAGTGCTGGGGTAATGTGAGTAACATCTGGTAGTCTAGAAACTTGTTTGTCCAGTATCATCAAAGTCCCATGGTGACAGATGACCTGAGTCTCACTATAACTGTGACCAAAAGAAGCATCAATATGCTATGTAGAACACAAAACCATTTTAAAATGACTCATTTAAAAATAATAAATGAACAAAGCAAATCTAAAGGCAAATGTCTGCAATCTACCATAATCTGATGTACGGATGAAGTGTGTATCTTGCCAGCAGTAGTGTGGGAGGTGGAAAAGTGCTGATTTGACCTGTTAAAGAACCCCATCCTGAAAGGTCCCTATATGACTGTCGATAAACTTGGGCAATCTGACCCCAGACGGAGAAACTAGCCACTGGAACCTTCCTCTCTAATGGCCTTCTCACTTTCATGCAGCCACACTGATTCTGCTGCTCTGCCCAAGAACAGTGTGTACGAGAGATACTGAATTTTAGATTGTCCTACTTGCGTGCTCTGAAGCCGTGAATATGGGGTCTGCTTAGCAACTAGATTTCCAAACTGGGTATGGCTGTATTGCTAAGGAGTGGGGGGGGGGTGAAATAAATCTTTAAAAAGGTGGGCATAGAACTTCATTTTTATTCATTGCTTTTCATTTGGAGAGTGATAGTGCACCACACTGTTTAGATGCATGCAGTCTTCCCTTCCAAGTACCATGGATCATTAGACATGACGAGCTAAAAGCTGAAAGGTACACACACAGTCTCAGCACCCAACAGTTAATCGTGCATACACATTCCCATCTGGTTCATATAGTAAGGGTCTCCTGCAGTCCTGTTGGATTGGAAGTTCCAGACTTTGAACAGTGACCATTATAAAAAGTGATGCTTTCCTTTGGCAGGTTGTCATGTGATTTGGAAACATGACATGATGATATCATCATGTACCTGGTGCCTATAACCTTATAAGTGATGCAAGTTGTGGACTTGAGAGGTGCTTCCAAACATGATGCACATAGACACTATAGACCCAATACACTGGTGACATAAAGAACAGAGATTAGGCAAATTAAGTAGGTTACCTTGTTTTCATTTTGGCTTGTTTTATTTTTGTAGATTCTGCATCTGGGCAAATAGAGAGTATTCAGTCTCAGTGACATATCTTGGCGGGACACCAGGAAGGTTGAAGGCAAGCCACTCATCAAGAAATAACTGGTCTCTGACCAGCTTTAATGGCCACAGTGATTTTGTGGTTTGTTTTGGAAATTCACAAGTATTAATAGTAGTGCATTTTATGACAATAATGTCACAGAATGTTAAAATAGGCTTATTAGAGTTTCTCTCTAATTAATGCCTAGCACATGTGGGTAAGAATCTTTCACATCATTAAGTAGTTATCGCAGGGATCTTGCTGTGTCAATTGCTTTATTATTTGAAGACCTGAGCATAATCAGCACTAAGCAGTCCCACCTGGCATGATGACAGATGGAATTTCACTGCTAATATTAGTTGAATCTAGAACACTGCTTGAGGAATTCTGGAAGCGCATATAACTCAATTGCATCAACCACAACAGTTTTCTTTGGATCAAGAAATATTCCAGTTGCTGGTGAATTTCCTCACTCATAGTTACTGATTTTAATTTCAACAGGACTAGAGAATGATGTAACATTCTTTTTATGCCACACAGTATCCTGTAGTGTTCAGAGCTTATGTGCTTCCTAGTCAAGAATGTATCATGGTTCTTTAGTTGGCCCATAGCTGGAAGACTATCAGTGACTGAGGGGAGACTATACATCTGCCAGCCAGCAGTTCAAGATCTGGAGATGAGACTTTTCTTCCCAAACATATTTAGAATTCTTGAAATGCTGTGTCCTTGAGGAGTTCACATTTCTATATATAAAATGAAGAAGACACCAGGGGTCTTTAAACTGATGACTTGAAGTGGCTGGAACAAATGCTTCCATGTGTGAGTGCTTTGATTGAGCAATTTGCTCAGTAAAATACTGCCAATTAGTATCACTAAGGTCTTTAAATTTCCAATGGCCTCTACTCTGCAGGGTTATATCTTGCTTTATTAGAATGTTTTGTTTCAAAACAGTATGCTACAAGGTAACCATTGTAAGAGAAGTGAGTTTGACAGTGGGATTTTCAGTTGCTACCTGCAATAGATGCATATGTTCCTCTCTAATCCAACATAATAAACCAGAATACAATTCCTATTACACTGAGAAATGAATTGTGATTTCAGCAAAATTGAAACAGACACAAACTATTCAAAGCCTATAGCAAACTTTCCTTGAGTTAATGGGGAATTACCCTTATAGAGTTATAGGTTGGTTGTTTGGGTACATAATGTAGCATTGTTTCTGTTAGTCATTGCTTATGTTTCTGCTGGAATATATCTGAAAGGACGATTTTACCAGCCATAAAAATTAGCCTAGCCTTTCCATGTTACATAAGTATTGTTCAGTTTGGAATAAATCTCTTTCCATAAGTAATAATGTTGCCCAAGTTGGTGATTATTTTCTGTCTATGTACTGGGTTGAATTATTATTACCACAACAGCATTGCTCAACTAATACATTTACTTCCAATTGCTTAGTCCATCATTTTAATAGGTGTTAATATGCATAACTCATACTTCAATTTTACTCATTCACCTGTTTACATACTGTTACAATAAGATAAGTTTGAATTAAAATTTATTGTGTAATAAAGCTATTTGTATGGGGTTTAGAGTAATGGAGAATGTACTGTATAGCCTACAGTATAATAAGGGACTACTTTATGTTTTAGTTACACATTGTTGAATGTGCTATTAGGCGCATATTGAGCATGAGCTATTAGGCATGTGTTGATCTGTACGTGAGTGTTAAGAGTTTGGTTTTCTGCCAGTAAAGAACCATGAAACTTAGCTCCTGTCTCCAGCATTTTTATTAATAGTATTGTTGTGTAGCCAACAAATTGGCGACGATGTTAATGAACCTACATTGTGTCAGAACTCCGTGTTTTAATTGATAATGACACTCAGAGGAAGAGTGCAAGGAATGAGCCAAGGAGCAGGAGAAGGAGGCAGAGCAAGGACATGAATCTGAAAGGAAGTGGGAGCACAGCTGGGGTCGGGAATGTCGGGAGACCAAGAGACACAGTCAGAGCCACAGCACGTCCAGCCGAGATCACAGCCGGCACTGATGCCCAGGGGCTGAGGGTCTGCCTTCCCCAGAAGAGAGATAAAAAAGAGTGACACACACACATCTAGCTCATGGCGCTAGCAAAAAAGGACATGTGAATCAAAAAGAAAACAGGGGGAAAATGGGGTTAAATTAGCATAACAAAGATGACGATGATTGGAACCATTAAGCATTCGATAGTGGCATTGAAGATTGCTCAATTCACTTTGAGAGAGTGGAGTTATATTGTGAGGCTAACGGTGTTTATGATGACAAGAAAGCCAGTGTCTTACTCAATATTATGGGAGCAAAAACATTTGGGCTGCTACGGAGCTTGTTAACCCCTGAAAAGCCAGCTGACAAAATGTTCAAGCAAACAGTAGACACTCTCCAACAGCACTTAAATCCCAAACCACTGGTCATTGCTGAAAGATTTAAATTTTGCAATCGGAATCAGAGCAAAAATGAAAGCATTTCTGAATATTGTGCTGAATTGCACAAATTATCAGAACACTGTCGATTTGGAGCTGGTCTATTGGACACATTAAGGGAGGTCAGTGTGCGGCATGCACTGTGAAACCACACAGAAGAATCTCCTGGGTGAAAAAGACCTTACATTAGAGAAGGCGCTAAACATTGCAATATCAATGGAAACATCAGCATGGAGTGCTTCAGAGATACAACAAAAATCTCTGGAATATGCTACGAATAAGATGTCACTGAACAGAAATCAAGGAAAGAAATGTTACCGTTGTGGGAACATGTCACGTGGCCCTGATAACTGTTGGTTTAAAGACAAAGACTGCAGAAACTGTGGTAAACAGGGCCACACTTCAGAGTATGCAAGGCTAGTAAACAGCAGAAAAAGGACAAAATACAGAGAAACAAGAAACCCCAGAAAAGAAAACATAACATTGTACACAAAATGGAAGAAAGCAGTTCTGAAGAAAATGACTCAGATTAAAGTGAATTGTCTTGTCTGCAGCTTCACATGTGAAAGACACAGATGATCGAAGAGTAATATGGATCACTCCACATGTGGCAGGTGTGAGACTGAAAATGGAGTTGAACACAGTTCTCAGCTTTAACAGTGATCTCTGTACACTGTTATGAACCCCATAACTGGGTTACTTACCAGCAAAGATAGAGAAGTCCGTTGAAGTCTGATGATACTATTTTTAACAGTATTTATTAGTAAAAATACACAAAAGTAATATCAATGCAAATATACAGATAAGATACATTGTCAATACTAAACCTAAAAGTGCAGGTATAATAATAATCAATAAGAAACAAGCTCTATCGTTATCTAGGTGATAATGAACTGTCCGATGGAAATATACAGTTCGTTTCAGTTCACACAGACTGCCATCATTTGTTTGTCGCTGTGTTGCAATTGTTGGAGAGAGAGAAAGATAGAAGAATGGGAACAGTTACCGCTAAGTGTTTTGCCAACCTTCCTTTATGATTTCGATCCATCGGTGTCTCATTGCTGTGGCCGTTCAAGTATGACCTCTCCTTTAGCTAAACCGTTCTTCCGTGATGAGCCTGCCACCCAGGCAAGGGAGGACACACATGAGCTCTCACCGGCTTTTGCTATAAAGTGCTGTCACGGGATTTCTAGTGTTTCTCCTGGTGTGTCTAAGGGGTGTTCCCCAGACCCGTCTTTTATCCTCACTCACGGGGTCTCAGATGTCAATCAGGTTGGGATGATGCAATCCCTCAACCAGACCACTCTGGTTGTCCCCTGAGGGGTTTCAATGAACAGTACAGTACTCAATACACAATTTCTTCTCCAAGAGACAATAGCAGTAATCAGTGGTTCCGTTTCACTTATGTCTGGAGACATTCTACCTGGTTGTGTATTCCACGTCTCTCTCTCTCTCTCTCTCTCTCTCTCTCTCTCTCTCTCTCTCTCTCTCACATTTCCTGACATGCTGTGTACCTCTCTTATTTCCTGGCATGCTGTGTATCTCTCTCATCTCCTGGGTCTCATACCCGAAATACTAGCGATCTTGTGATTCTCAAAAAGGAGGGGGCGACTCAGAGTTGCTCCACATTCATAACAACACAACCACAAACAATTGTTTTCTCACATACCTCTGAAATGAACTAAACTACCGCTGATGACTTACAGAGGACAGAAGGTGCATCCCAAAGGTAAAATTAAAGTGACAGTGACCTGTGGAGACAAAACACAGCAGCTGAACCTCTATGTACTGAAAAATGGAGGACAACCGTTGCTGGGACGTGAATGGCTCAGAAATCCAGTTGGATTGGCACACCATCAACGCACTAGACTTGTCAACAAAGGAGGACAGCTCAGCAGGGAAAATGTCCATAGCTCTCCTCTCAACCATATTCGACTATTACAATGATGAGGAGGAGCTAGACAGCGATGATGATGAGGACAAATGCAATATCCGTGGCTGTGATTCAGATGAAGATACAGAGGATACAAGGGAGACAGCTATTGCCAATAAGCAGGATGATGAATACTACCTGAAAGTAAAAGAGCAGCTGTACTAGGAGAAATTGATATCTCTCAAAAGACAGCTACAACAGTTACAGGAAGGCACTTTGCAAGAGTATCAGAAGAGGATGAAGAAACTAGATCGGCGATACAAGGAAAGAATACGAAATGCAGAGCTTTTTCTGCAACTGGAGACAGAACAAGTGGAAAGGAATTATATTAAAGAGAAGAAAGCAGCAGTGAAGGAAATTGAAGATAAAAATATTGAGTTAGCAAGAAAGAAAAATGGTGATTGAGAATGAGAGGCTAAAAATGGAACTCACAGGAGATTCTATGGAGGTAAAGCCAATAATGACTAGGAAACTAAGGAGGAGACCTAATGACCCTGTTCCAATTACCAACAAAAGACGAAAACCTACACCTGCACAACTAAATTACTTGTTAACAAATGAACAGATAATGGAAGATCTGTGAACTCTCAATAAGCTTAAATCTCCGAAAAGACTAGCATCTCGGTCTTTCCCAGCACTCCTGCTGAATCACCAGCACAAAGATATGAAGCACGAATAGAAGATGGAAAGTTTTATTAGGATTAGAGATGGTGTCATAAAAGTTGGGCTATTTATTTGGAATCTAAGGAGAATACGAAGATTGGCTGTGTAATTAGCTCAGTTGGAACAAATGAGAAGAATTGGAATTGGAAGACAAGTGATAGCACAAAGATGCATATCTAGGACAGCTGCACAGAGGAGTCTTCATTATACAGAGGCGATGGGCTGCCTAGAACTCTTAGCAAGTTAGAAGAGCACATCTTTTTAACTCTCTATGCTCAGAGGTCAATTTTTCATGGCTTCTATATGGAAATCTATATTAAAACAAACAAGATGTTGACAGATGTTACCCAGAGAGGCAGAGAAGACCTCCCCAGAGACATGAGTTACAAATGGGTCTTAGACCAAAAGTAAAAGAAAAGGCTTGTTAAAATTTGATATTATCAAGTTACTAAGTAAACAAATGGTAGGTGTTTGTATGTTAAGGGTAAGCATATTGGATTAGCATAGTGCCCCAGTATAAAAAATAGTTGACACACTATTAAAATAAAAGGAGAGGAGTGTACCGTATAGCCTACAGTATAATAAGGGACTACTTTATGTTTTAGTTACATGTCGTTGAATGCACTATCAGGCGTGTATTGATCTGTACGTGTGTGTTAAGAGTTTGGTTTTCTGCCAGTAAAGAACCATGAAACTTAGCTCCTGTCTCCAGCATTTTTATTAATTGTATTGTTGTGTATCCAGGCCACATACAACAGAGAATAAAACTTCAATTTCATCAGCTTTAAGTTCATGATACACACTGAGAGTGGGCTTTCACATTTTCATAATCATGATTGTGACAGTGCAGTGAGAATTAAACTCTGCAAGTGGAACAGTGATTCATTTAACATTAATCCAAAAATACAACTTGTTAGCTTTAGATTTCAGTCTGCATACAGTGAGAAAATTTATCTATCTATCACAGCATAGGCCCTTTCAGCCCTTCGAGCCATGCCGCGTCAACAACCACCCCCACCCCCGACAAACCCGTTTAACCCTACCTAGTCACAGAACAACTTACAATGACCAATTAACCTAACCAGTACATCTTTGGACCATGGGAGGAAACTGGAGGACCCCATAAAAACCCACACATCCCACAAGCAGCATATAGGGAGACTCCTTACAAGACAGCACTGGAACTGAACTCCAAATTTCAGAACGTCCCGAGGTGTAATAGTGTACCACTAACTGCTACCCTACCATGGTGTGGCATGGGTAAATTCTTCAATTTGCTGTCTTTCATTTAAAATAAATCTTAGTTCATTAGTTTTCACTGTTTTTTGCATAATGTGATGCTAATGTTATAAAGAAACAGTTCTTTAATGGAACCCAGAATTCACCAATCAGCATTGTACAAAACTGTCATAAGAAACATGAATTAGAAATAGAGTATTTTGTTGATTCTACAATTAAAGTAGATTATCAAAATGTTGTGATAGTGATTATTTAAAAATATGATAATATTTATGAAATGGACATCCACAGCTTTCCCTAATGCTTGCAATTGTCCAGTATCATCAGAAGCCAGAAAATAAGTCACATTAGTTTATTTAGAAAATTCTAACCTATTAATTATCCAGCTTTCAACAGATCTACATTTATATATCTATGAGGAAGCTTCGTCAATGTTAACCATTATCTACAATGGATAAACTAACTTATCCAAGTAATAAAGTTTCTTTTGGCCTTCAAAGATCCTGACATGCCAGAACTGGCTATAGAGCCAATAAAAATGGATTGTGAAAAATTGCCAGCTGGTGACTAGCATAGAAAAGTAATCTTATCGTCCTGTGTGGAATACTCATACTAAACCGCATCTTTCTCCTTTCATTACTTTAACCAAAAAATGACTATAATACATTGTAACAACACTAGAAACTCTAACATATAATTGATGAGTTTTTATTACCACACTTAAATATTACTCACACTTCAAAAAAGAGAATGAAAGCACCACAATATTGAAGGAAAATAAAAGATGCCTTGGGCCTATCAAGGTCCCAAATGATGAGGTTTTATCACATTCTACAGCTGCAGTCAAATTGAAAAATGATCATTTTACTTCAGGTACCTCCGCAGTAATGAAAGAATGATTCTTCCAGTGATACTTCCTGCTTGAGAGCATGAACTTGTAATCGTCAATGGTGTTAGGGATTGTTAGGCATGGGTCTTCTTTCAGGAATTATGGCACGCAAGTAGCAATAAGTTAATACAAATGAGAACGAGCCTTCAGTCTAAGACAGGGTGAGCTGCATGAGTACACAGTATGATCTGAAGAGAGCGATTTAGGTTGGCTTGATTTCCCAGAAAGGCGAATATTCAGAAAAGTTTCTTTCAGTTGAGTTGTGCTCCCATTTTAAGTACGTAATTCTGCAGAGCAATACTTAGCATACTTCTATTCCAAGGATGTAATGTTGAAACTTCATGAAGCTCTGGTGACAAGGATGTAACGCTGAGACTTTATAAAGCACTGGTGAGGCCTCACTTGGAGTATTGTCAGCAGGTTTGGGCCCTTTATCTTATAAAGGGTGTGCTGGAACTGGAGAGGGTTTAAAGGAGCCTCACAAAAATGATTCCAGGCTTGAATGGCTCATCATATGAAGAGTATTTGATGGCTCTGGGCCTGAATTCACTAGAATTCAGAAGAATGAGGGGTAACCTCACTGAAAGCAATCAAATGGTGAAAGGCGTTCATAGTTTGGATATGGGGAGGATGTTTCCTGTGGTGGGAGAGTCTAAGACCTGAGGACACAGCCTCAGAATAGAGGGGCATCCTTTTTAAATGGAGATGAGGAGGAATTTCTTTAGCAAGAGAGTGGTGAATCTGTGGAATTCTTTGCCACAGGCAGCTGTGGAGGCCAAGTCTTTATGTATTTTAAAGCAGAGATTGATAGATTCTTGATTGGTCAGGATATAAAGGGATACAGGAGACTGGGGCTGAGAGGAAAACTGGGAAAAAGGGCCTAATTCTGCTCCTATATCTTATGATCTATGTTATAGTCTTTAAGAGAGTGACTCTGAAAGAATGCTATGCTGAATAATGACCTTTTTATAGCAAAAGCTCAAATTTTTGTATAATTCATTCACAGTCACAGCCAGTGGCTATATCCCGATGCAACAGGAGGAGGTGGTAAGGTATATGCCTCACCAGGTACTGCTACATCCTAATTGACTGTATGGGCAGTGGAGGACAAAAGCAAAAGAAAGGTTTTGATCAGCAAAGGTTGGGGAACTTAGTGTGCTCTGTGACCCACAGGGATTCAATGAGACAATTGATTAGGCAATATCAATGGTCAAGAATATCACCTACCTACACGCTCAATCTTCTTCTTAAAATGGCTCATCAGGAAATCGGAAGCAACATCTCAGGAAATGACCAATTGGTATATTTGCCTGTTGCACATCAGCCAGCCCTTTTCATGCACAGAGACATATAAAACTGAGATAATTTTGTGCAAGTGCTTTTTTGGTTTGTGCTGTGCATCTCTAAACTTTGCAAACTGAGGTCTGCCCAAAGTCGAGTCTGGTTCAAAATGATTCTGGTTTCTGGTGTGATTAGCTGAGATCTCCAGCCAGGCATGTTACTTTAAGTCGTGAAGTCCTGTATCTAGGCATTCCGCTACAAAATGGACTTGAGGAAGAATCTCCTTCTCTATAGGAGATCAAAGGATGTGAATTAGAAAGTGGAAAATACAATTTAACTCGGGTCGGATAAGCTTTCAAAAAATTAGCTGCTCTGAAGCACAGATTTTAGAATTTGTAAGTGTGCAACAATATCCCACTTTTACTGTGTATCTGAAAAATTAGGATAAAATTTAAGAGGGATCAGGCAAAATGCTTTAGATAATCCAGAATAGAGTTAATCTTCAGTGGCTCAAAAGAATTTTGAGAAGATAAAGGAATAAGTGAGAAGTGGAATTCACGTTCATCTGAAGTGAAATGTAAATGAGGAGATTGGAAATTCAGGAAGTTACACATTTTTCATTAAAAAATGTATCTTAAATGGAAATAGGCTTTGGACGAGCAAAGGAATTGTGGTTCAAGGTTAGAGATTATTAAAATATATCAAAACAATATCTCAGATTGATAAGGTACTTTTTAATTGAATTTAAGTTTGTATTGGGCATATGAATATTAAAAATCAATGCTCTGATAAAAACACAATGATTCCTATTAGTGTGCTATGTGCAGTATTATACCCTAAACAATAAGGGTTATATTGAAGCATTGGAAAGAGTACAATGTAAATTTATTAGAATCCTGCTTGACAAGAAGAAGCACAAATAAAAAAAAATTGACATAAGTTTTTTTAAGTAAAACTGAAATGTTTAAAATTATGAAAAGATAACATAATAGGATCAGATAAAGATAAAGAACAGCACCAGAAATTGATTATTTTTTACAGCTGGGAGATGACAGATTATGAAGGGAAGAACTTAAGCCCTGGTTACTTACAACACAACTTATTTGCATATTGAACCCTGTCTCCAAGATTGAAGTCCACTGAAAAAAATTCTGCTTTGAGTTTAAAGTCAACACCAAGAAATAAGAATTTATATCAAAAGGTGTGACATTCATTTTTAAATATAGCACTTGAAGCAGAAGTTAGTCAATATTTAAGAACATAAAAATTGGAGCAGTTGTGGTCACATGGGAATGCCCTGTTATTCATTTTGAATATGTCTGATCTGAACTCAGCTTTATTTTCCTACAAGTGCCTTATAACCCCTGCCCCTCTACAGACTATAATTCTATCTTCCTTTCTCAACATATTCAGTGTCTCAGCCACCACAACTTTCTGGGATAGAGAATTCTGTCAGGAAATGTAGAGGAGGCTTGAGCCAAAAACAGAACACTGCAGACGATTCAGCAGTGACCAATAACTTTAATAACAGACCACAAGATAAGAAGCCATGAGGGGGACACTAAACCAGAACAGAACAGAACAGAACCTAAGTACAACGGGCAATGAGGTAACCTTCAGGTAGGGAGAGTGAAAGCTAGAAGCAACTGGTTCAATGAGTGAACAAGGACTGTGGATGAGTAATGATGTTAATAGGGTGCAGGCAATGGGTCTGGAATGGGGTCAGGTGACTCCTGTTAGCTGGGTGGAGAAAGGGAGGTGTCTGTATGTGCAGGCTGGGAAGTGTCATTGGGTGCAGGCCTGACAGGACCCACCCCACCCCAAAGGCTAATCCCTTACAGCCCAGGATGATCCAGATGAGTCCAGTGGAACTCATCAATGAGTGAAGGATCCAAGGTGTAACTGGATGACACCCAAAGCCTCTCTTTCAGACCATACCCTTCCCGCTGACCAGGTACGGCACATATCATTCAGAGTGACGTGAATCCATCAACCAGCAAACCACGTACTCTGGACCACCTTCCACCATCCCGGTTTCCAGAGTTGCAGGCTCAGGAAAGGTGAGTAGTCCATAGACGAAGGGCTTGAGACAGGGCATGTGGAAGAGAGGAGTGAGCCTGAGGAATAGTGGCAACTGGAGATGGCAAGTAACTGGATTGATGTGAATGGGTATCCTGAAGGAAGCAACTAACTGGTGAGTAGAGGCAGATCCTGGATGGACAGCCAGACACATTCCCCAAGCCATAGTAGTCTTGCTGGTCACTATCAGCGGTTGTCCTGGTGACTGTAGATGCAGTTGGTAGCTCTGTGTCTTTCTCCAAGCATTCTGGTGGTGGAAAACCAGAGCTCTGGTGGACAGGACCTCCTTGGGGAACAAAGAGGGTTGGTAGCCATGAAACACTTCAAACAGTGACAGACCCATGGCAGAGGAGGTGTGTAGATTGTGGGCCCACTCGGTCCAGAGCAAATACTTCTTCCATGTGGTAGAGTTAGGGGTGGTGAAGCATCATAGATATTTAACCACTTGCTTATTGCATCTTTCTGACCTTCAGATGATAGGCAGAAGATAAACTCACTGAGGTGCAGAGATGGGAGCAGAAAGTTTGCCAAAAGAGGAAGACATATTGTGAGCCCCAATCCAACATAATGTCCTGAGGGAAGCCGTGGAGGCAAACTACATGCTGGAGAATCAGATGTGTCTTCACAGCAGCTGATGGAAGCTCGGTGGGGGGTGGGGGTGGGTGGAGCACCCTCGGGGAATTAGTCCTCCACTGTCAGGATCACTATGGCCCAATTGCAAGGTGGCAAACCTATGATAAAATCCATGGTGATGTGGGGCCACAGTCATCGAGGAAATGGTCAGGGATTTACGAGCCCAGAGGGCCACTATTTAGTGGAAATGGTCCAGGCACACTGAGATCAGTGCTTCTGTGATATGTTGGGCCATCAGAACCAGTGTTGCAGAAAACCCAGAGTCTGTCGTGTGCTCGGATGGCAAAAGAGGGGTGAGCAGTGGGTCCAGTGGAGAGAGTGCATAGCCACTGGCACATACATGCCATTGTCAGGGGTGTTGGCCAGAGCAATCTTGTGCTATAGGGCCTGTCAGATCTGGTTTTCAAGATCACGGATGAGGATCTGAAGGGATGGAATGATGTGTTAAGGGTTGGTCTCTGTTTTACCTGGGTCGAACTGTCGTGACAAGACATCCGCCTTTGCATTTTTAGAACTGGGTTGGTAGGAGATGGAGAAGTTGAATTGCTCAAAGAAGAGGGTCCAGTGAGCCTAATGTCAGTTGAGTTGCTGTGTCTGTTGTATAGTGTTGTCTGTCATCGGTCCAGATCAGGAAGGGTTTGATGTTTCCCATCAGCCAGTATCTCCATTCCTCCAAGACCCATTTGATAGCAGGTAGTTCTCTTTCCTCTGATCCATAATGCCACTGGGTAGGATAGAACTTGTGTGAAAAGGCGGCACAGGGGTATGCCTTCCCATCCAACCTCGCTGAGAGAGGATGGCCCTGTTGCCTACAACAAATGCATCCACCTCAACCACAAGAGGTCCGGTGCAGTTCGGATGATGGAGAATGGGAGCGGTGGTGATGTGTCTCTTGGGATCCTCGAAAGTGTGGTCCACTGCATTGGACCAGGCTGTGCCTGAGGTAGGTGACTTAGTGAGGGAGGTGAAAGGAGCAGCAATTTGGCTATAGTTTCTGATGAAAAGGTGGTAGAAGTTGGTGGAGCCCAAGAAGATTTGTAATTGTATGAGGAGGCATGGTCGGGGACACTCAATGATGGTACATATTATCTCTTGGTTCTTGGTTATGCCTTGGGGAGAAAGGATGTAACCCAAGAAGGAAATGACTGTGGTGTGGAACTTGAACTTTTCTAACTTGAAGTATTGCTGGCTTTTAAGGAGATGTCGAAGGACTGAATGGATTTGACAGCCATCTTCCACTTATTCCCTTGCTGGATTCAGATCAGTGTGTCACTGCTCCATAGATCCAGTTTGGTGAAATCTGGGCCTTGTGGCGTGTTTCAAGTGCACCGTCTATCAAGGGTTGAGGGCATCAGTTCTTTGTGGTTATTCTGTTGAGTCCGTCGAACTCAATGCAGGAATGAAGACCTCCATTTTTCTTTTTGACAAAGAAAAATCCTGCACTAGCTGGGGACTGGACAGGTCAATGAAGCTGTGCTGTAGTGCTTCAGCAATGTAGTCTTTCATGGCTTGGACCTGAGGAGGAGAGAGGGAGAACAGACTTTTGGAGGGGGGGGGTGCCGAGGAGAAGGTCAATCACATGATCACGTGGTCTGGCAAGTGGTAGACTGCTGGCTTCCCTTTTACTGAAGTTGATGACTAATGCTGCGACTAACTCCTGTAGGAGTTTGATGAGGTTGAGGGTTTCCTCAGTCTCCACAGATTCACAGCATGAAGTTAACTGAGGTTGCAAGTGGGCAGTCTGACAGGTCGGTCCCAACTCAGCAGTGTACTTAATGACCAGGCAAAATGGAAGTTGTGAGTGGAGAACCAGGGGTAACCCATGATGAGAGGAGTTATGATGTGAAGGAATTGAATGGACTTGCGGTGCTCTCCACTGCTCATGTGCATCGGCCACGTGCATGTTCCAACTAAGGGACCCCATGGGACATCTGTAAATAACCATGATGCTGTAAGGGTGAGAGATGGATTCAGCAGGGAGTCCAAGCTCCATACATAGAACCCAATCCAGAAAGTTGTCAGAATCCCCTACAGCGTCCTGTGAAGCCCAGCGAAGTCTAGAGGAGGACAGAGAGAGTGAGGCAACCTATGGTGCTGGAACTAGGGGCTGGGAGAGTTTACCAGATAGAAGGCCCTCGTTTCTTCCTGGAGGTGTCATTTTCCAGGATGATGTGGGCATTTGATGCGTTGCTGGTTGGCTGTTCCACAATAGGCACACGAGTTGTTTCTTCACTAATGCCTGCGTTCCTGGGGGATGAAGGGAGCTGTCCCTAATGGCATTGGTTATGGGGGTTTTGCAACCTGATCTGGTTCTGGGAGCAGAACTAGGGATCCAGATGATGACTGGGAGGTTTGTTTCATAAGCCACTTGTCAATATGGAGAGCCAGACTGATGTGACATTCAAGGCTGACATATGTCTCCTGGATGGACAACTCATCCTTCCAGTACTCCGAGAGGCCATGATGGTAATGAACCAACAGCTGCTCCTGCATTCTGGCTGCACTCAGCCACAGGGTCCTGAATTCCACAGTGTAATTAACACAGAGCATGAATCATAGAAATCAACAATACATTACAGGCCTTTCGGCCCACAATGTTGTGCCGACCTTGTAACCTACTCTAGAAACTGCCTAGAATTACCCTACTGCATAGCCCTCTATGAAACAGGTGAAGTATCAGATCTGCTGCCTCCCCTTCACTTCTCAAATGATCAAAAACCTGGTGCATCTCAGCAGTGGAATCCCCATATCTATTGCAAACTGTGGATTTGCTGTCCTGTTTAGCGACAGCCCAAATCAAGGCTTCCCCAGTCAAAAGAGATAAGGAAGGTAATCTTGGCCCGGTCCATAGAAGACAGAGATGACTGGAGCTCAAAGTGTAAGAAGCACTGGGACAGGAAGTCATGGCATTGAGTTGGAGATCCACTGGAGCCTTGGGCACAGGAATCTGGGTCTCAGAGACAGGAAGTGAACTGGTGATGAGGTGCTGTGCTGAAGCTGAAGGTTGAGACTGGCAAGCCGATGGTCGATTGTTTCCTCCTGCTTCTGAATAGTGAGTTCACGTCAGCAGCTGATTTCCTTAAGATGAGCATACCCTGCTGGGTCAATCAGTGTGTCACTCATCCTGTCAGGAAATGTTGAAAAGCAGGGCAGCAGAGATGATGCAGCAGTGAGCGACAACTTTAAGGAGAGACTGCTAAATAACAACCCATGTAGGGACACTAAAAGAGAGAAGAACCTAAACACAACTGACAATGAGGTCAACTTTAGGGAGGGAGAGTGAAAGCTAGGAGCAAGTGATTGAAACCAGCTGGTTCCATGAGTGAACATGAACTGTGGATGAGAAATGGCTTTCAACAGGCTGCAGGTGATGAGTCTGGAATGAGTGCCAAGTGAATCCTATTAGCTTGGTGGAGTCTGGGAGGTGTCAGTGGGCACAGACCTGACAAATTTCAAAGATTCATGATTTTCTGAGGAAGAAATTTCTCATACTATGTTAAACGTATGATTCCTTGTCTCCTTGGATTGAGATGACACCTTGAGGGAAACTGACGATATCCTTCCAAGTCAGTGTGTTGCTTCAAGGGAAACTTCCATGCTCTGTCTTTCCAGCTAGTAGAGGTCAAGGGTTTCTATGATTGTATACATTTTAACCGCTCAATGGGGTCACTATGGAAGGGGTTGTTGAGGGAGGGACCTGATAATGCAATGTTTAAATCGAAACATCAACAATTCCAATATCTTCTCAAATGCTGCTCAATATGCTGAGTTGGACCATGAGACATAGGAGCAGAATTAGACCATTCAGCCCATCGAGCTAGCTCCACAAATGAGTTCTTCAGCAGATTGTTTGCTGCTCCAGCAGCTGCAGTCTCTTATGAAACCAGGGTGAATGAGCTACATCTCTAATTCCATGGGGAAATTGTCAAGACAAAGCAAGTGGTTAATTCAAGGTAAATTTTATTATCAGGGTACATGTATGTCATCACCTAGAACCCTAAAGCACATTATCCTGCAGGCTAACTCAGAGAATGATTCTAACAGATGCTGTCTGAACTGTTGAGTATTTTCCAGTGAGTGGCCATCACAAATCTATTAACCAAGGAGATCTGTGACCACTTAAATTATTAGCCATCCTTCAGGGATACTCCCTTTGCCCTATTTCTGCAAGTACAACTATCCCACTTTCCCAATTCTACTGAGGTGTCTTTGACCTGGACATTGTTTCTCTTTCCTCTGCTATTTTTTGAGAATTTTCTGCCTTCGTTTCCAGCATACGCAAAGCTTCCATTTGTAGGAAAATTACTTTGTTTGAACGGTAATTCGCAAAATACAAAGCTGAAGGTCAGAGAAGGAAAATCCCAAAGGCGGAATACCCCAGGTGCTGCAAATCTCAAATACAGATAACAAAGTAAGGGTATACACGGGACTTCAAGCAGCATCTGCGAAGCGGGAAACAGAATAACGTTTGAAATGAAAGACTTTCCATCACAACTCCGCCATTGGCGGTCAGTTCCGGGCATTGCGGGAGGATTCCGTCGCGTGCAGGGGAAAACTCGCGAGAGCAGACGTGGCGCCGATCGGCGAAGTGCGGAGAAGGCGCTGTTTGACAGGCGGTCTGCGCCGCGATACCCGGAACTGGAGATTGACAGGCAAGCTCGGCGGTGCCCCGGGGCATCGAGCTGCCGAGTGGCAGGTAAATCCGGATCTGAACAGTGCAACCGTCTTTCGTTACTTAGCGGTTTAAAGTGCAAGTTAAATAAGAGTGAACGTGTTCTGCCGGACTAAAAGAAATAAATTGCTGATTTTTGCCCTCCCTCTCTAGAAAGTTGATGCTTATATGGAACAGCTACAAACAGTTATAATAAGTTTTATGACGTATCTTTAGTCGGTTGCGTTCAAAGAGTGCGAAACTAGCTACACTGGTTCGACATTGCATTCCATTCTAGCCTTACAATGCTTTCAGACTATCCTTTGACGGTGCGAACTCATTTTAACTACTCCCTTTTTAAAATTCAACTCTAGTTAAATCACAGAGGAATAGCTCACGGGGTGGCAAACAAACAACGCCTAATCGATTGTTGTTGCTAGTTTTCAGGTACATTACAAGAAGATGACAGGGTTAAGTGGGAAAGTTCAGACCGTGCTGGGTCTGATCGATCCTAGCCAGTTGGGTCGCACCCTGACTCATGAGCACTTGGCCTTGTCTTTTGCGGTTTGCTACTTTCCACCACCCCCTGGTCAAGAAGACTACTCGGAAATGCCGATATCCATGAACAACTTGTATTGGCTCAAACAGAACCCGTACAGTCACAAAAGTAATCTGATGCTGAACGAGGAGACTGAAGTGGTGAAAGAGGAGCTGCTGCATTTTAAGAGGGTGGGTGGTGGAACCATTGTGGAAAACACAACGACGGGGATTTGCAGAGATGTGAAAACTCTCCGGCGCCTTTCTCAGGAAACTGGTGTCCATGTCATTTCGGGGGCAGGATTCTACGTGGGTGAAACTCATTCTCCTGAAACGCGGAGCATGACCGTGGAAAAAGTAAGTGAACAGAACTGGTGTACAGTCGGGTCTTTAAACAGAAATGACAATATTGAGGTGGATAGCTTTGCTCTTTCAATTAATGTGATTGTTGTAGCCCTGTCAAGGGGAAGCTTGGGAGATATTCGGAAGACTACCATAACAATTCCAAATAAAGTGATCTCATGGCGTTGGGGCACAGAAAAGGAAAACGGCCCTTCGCTCTCCAAGTAACTAAAATCCAAAGTTCAAAGTAAATTTGTTATCAGAGTACATGTCACCCTATACTGCCGATATTCGATTTATTGCAGACGTTCACGGTAGATACAAATAAGCACAATAGAATCAATTAAAAACTACACAAGACACTGTCAAATAAAAAAAAAATGGGCAAAAGAAGACAAACCATGCAAGCATAAAAAGCTAAAAATATTGAGAACACGAGTTGTAGAGTCCCTAGCAGTTCAGTGCTGAGGTGAGCGGACTTCTCCATGCTGGTTCTGGGGTCTGATGGCTGAAGGGTAATACCTGCTCCAGAACCGATGGTGTGGGACCCAAGGCTCCTGTACCACCTTCCTGGTGGCAGCAAGGCCTGGATAGCAGGTGTCCGCGATGATGGATGCTGACCTATTTGCCTCTATTCTCGTCCCGTTTGATCAGCGGTGTGTTGTACTCAACTGATTTGTTTGCTAACAATTAAGTTTTGCTTCAAATCTACAATAGATATTTAGAAATAGAATCTTAGTGTTCCTGGGAAATGGGGTTATGTATACCAGTTCCATCCTCCTGTATCCTTCACCCAGTCATGCAGAGTTTACCTTGTGCAATATATGGGTCAGTAACAGTGAGATGCTGATCTTGCAGGCCTACCCAAACCAACTGTGAAAAGCATTCTAACCTAAACTAAATGGATGACACATTTCCCAGAAATAGATGACATATTCTCAGACAAGTAAACCTGTGCCAATTTTCGCTTATCCTTAACACGAGCCAGCAATTTCTGCAGTACAGACTAAAAATGTTTTGATTGCAGAAATCTACAACCAGTTAGCATTTAACAAATGAAAACTAATTTAACAAAACTCCAAGCATTGGAAACAACATGAGATCAAATGCAAAATGGTGGAGACACCCAAAACATCCTGCAGCGTCTGTGGCAGGTGAAACAAGTTAATAGTAGTTCAGCCCTTCCTTTCCATTTGTGCTCTCTGATCTGAGCCTTTCCAACATTTTCTATATATTGGTTTAGTATTTAGTAAAACACCAAATAATAAGTTAGGAAATAGAAGTGATTGAGATTAAGGGAATGATCATAATTTGCAGTTCAGGTATAGATATCAGTTGTGTTTTCCAACGGAAGAGAAAGGATCCTCCAGTGATTTAAAGTTGAAGCCATTTCTTTTCTGGATATATAAAAACACACTGGGCTTGGGTATTGGAATATGTGTGTGGGAGTGGAAAGGACAAACAGATGGCAGATGTAATTAATTGTAGATAACCAAAAAATCAGGGACAAACAAGATTAAAAAAGCAGCATAATGTTATTACTCTGATAGAACTGCTAGAGTGAAATAGTTTCACTGTATTTGAAAGCTTCGAAACAAGTTGATAGCACAGTTAAGAAAATGTATGGGAAACTTTGCTTGAATACAAAATCAAGAAAGCCATGTTAAATGGAACATTACAGGTCGAGTTTCAGTTGAAGTTTTGTTACAGTTTTGGGATTCCTTTTCCCAAAACAATATCAACCCCAGGGATGATATTCTCCAGCTATGCCAAGAGACTGAAGAAGGATTTTACAGAAATTTGGTGAGAAATCCAAATGGACAATTCTTTTGAAGCACCACCACATTTAAGATGGGCGAAAATTGCTTCATTCTCTGCTGTAAGGTTCTATAACTTAATTTCCATTGGTTCGGGGTAGAATAACAGAAGTAGTGATATTAAGTGACAAATCATAGCACTAAAATAATGAAGTTCTCTTTCTGTGGTATAACGCCCTTGTCCCTTTTAAAAAAAAATTCGTATTATCCCAATTTCCTTTCAGATAGAAGGCAGCCTTACAGCCCACTCAGTTAATGCCAGAATACAGAGGAATCACATTTCCCCCATTAATTTTCCCTATAAACTATTTTCCATGCAGTTTTAGCAGTACTACCACCCGCCTACACTAGGAAGATTTGTTGGATTTGGAAGGAAAGCCACACAGTCATTGGGAAAGTATGCAAATTCTACACCAAGGGTGTCGGGATTGAAACTGAGTTGCTGCGGTTGGCCACTGGCTGTCACCATGTGGCTCCTCCACTTTCCTGGCTGCACTGGGGCAATAGCTGCTACACCTTGCCATGAGCAATATTGCCCTGTGTGTGTGTGTTTATATATAATCGGATTTATGCATTTCATCACACTTATATTTCCTTGCCACTTTCTGAAAAGAAGCAAAGGAATCCAACAACATCAAAATGAATTTAATTTCTCTGAGATAAACAGTCTCAAATGACAAGTAAACTCTCTCAGACATCAAGCACGGTATAGGTGTCGACCATCATCAGGAAACATCAGTTATAATTGATACCTGTACCCTGCTTGAAGCCCAATAGGAGTTTATTTGTCATATATGCCGGAAAAGCACTACATCCTTTTTTAGCCTCAAATGAATTTACCAACATGAAACTATGGCATAGTAGCATAGTGGTTAGCATAACATTGTTACAGCAGCAGGGACCTGGGTTCAATTCTGCCACTGCCTGTAAGGAGTCGGTACATTCTGACTGTGACCAAGTGGGTTTTCTCTGGGTGCTCTGGTTTCCTTCCACAATCCATAGACACGTGTGTCAGTAGGTTAATTGGTCACAAGTATAAAGGGGCTGGAAGGGCCTCTTACCATGCTGTATCTCTAAATATATATATTTTTAAAAGCAGTACAAGTGTAGGGGAGCACTTGACACATAAGCTAGAATACCTGTAACTGCTTATTGAAATTACTTGTTAAAAAATGTAAATAAAGACAGAAGTATGGCATCTATTCTCAAGGGAAAATAAACTGTGGCAGCTTATAGTGCTTACTTAAAACTGAGTTTTTTGCCTTCAAGAGATTGACAGCAGCTTACATCATTGTGGAGTTCATGGAGTTATGCAACATCTAGCTTTCCATGTTCATCTGTGTAAGATCACTTGGCTAGTATTATTTGACCAGTACACATCAAGGTTGCACAAAAATTTCTCTCATGCAGTGTTTTTTGTTTATTTAAATGTGAGTTTGAATGCAGAAAATTTAAGTCATGTTGATAGAAAATATGACAGAAGCTAGAATATTTGATTTTATGTCACAAAATGAACTCGGAAGTTTGATTTCCAACTTTAAAACAGTCAAGTTCTAACTCTATTCATTTCATAAATGTCACAAAGTATTGAAAGCACCGTTTCTGTGAAGCTTTGAGATATTCTGAGGAGGTGAGGTACAATACAAAGTTATTTTGTCCATTTCCTCCCATTGGTTCCAGACCTCCCATTTCTAAAGCATCTTTCAGTTATATAACCCTCCAAAGCATCAGTGCCCTTCTTGGTGATCTCAGAATGTACTTCATTAGCTGTCACACATGAGAAGGCACAAACCTTTCTACTTTTCCTCTTGTAAAATGCTGTTTAAAACCCAACACTGTGACCAATATTGTAGCCACTTCCCCGAGGATCTTTAAGCGCTCTGGTGTTTTATGACCACTTATGGTATTTAGTTATATTTAACTGTGCAAAGAGGTGATTTGTTCAGAAGTGTATACCAGGCCAGTTGTTACACAATTGCAGTTGCACTGTAGACTTTCCACAGGTGATGTTATGGGAGAGCTGCTTGTAAATGTAAATATTTAACTCTCAATTTGTATCTAGTTGCTTGTTGTTTGCATAGGTGGGTATTTTATAGGCAGTTCAACCATGAAGCAACGAAATTAAGGTTGAAAATTGACAGGAAGAGGTACAAGTAACTATCTTGCACAAAGTCCTCTGTATGTATCATGATCTTTTCTATTCATCCTGGGGGGAAATGTTACTGAGTTTTGTTACTCTAGACTGGCTTTTCAGTTTCATGCATGCATCACTGTGTGTCGGCACAAATCACTTTTAATGACAGTATTGAACTTTCAGAATCAGGTTTAATATCACTGGCATATGTTGTGAAATTTGTTAACTTAGCGGCAGCTGTACAATGCAGTCCATGATAAATATAGAAAAAGAACTGAATTACAGTAAGTATATAAGTGTATTAAGTAATTTAAATTAAAATAATTAGTCCAAAAACAGAAATTTAAAAAAAGTAGAGGTCATGTTCATGGATTCAGTGCCCATTTAAAAATTGGATGCAGAGGGGAAGAAGCTGTTCCTGAATCACTGAGTGTGTGCCTTCAGGCTTCTGCACCTCCTTCCTGATGGTAACAACTAGAAAAGGCCATGTCCTGGGTGGTGGTGTCCATGCATTTATAGTCAAATGTAGTTGTCCCGAACATAAATGGCACCGGTTGGCACCAAGTGTTTCAATAGCAGCCTCCATAGCATGAGGTACAGCAGTGGAGTGACACCCTGTTGAGACCCCTCTAAGGAGTTATTTTTCAGATCATTAACCAGGTTAGATCTGCAATCCAATTGATTCCTCCTTCTTCCTCTATCTCTTAGGCAGTTCCTCCAGGTTAGAGCTGACTTGACTCCATTCTAGTTTTTGTGCTCTGTGGTGGCTGATGAGCCTCATGTGGGACATTTAGACTCTTCCACAACTGGGTTAGGAGGGGGTGTATTGGCCAGGCAGGCGTGTACTTTGTGACGTGGTGCTCTAATTCCACCACCGATGCAGGGCCTCCGTGCTCCTGGTTCAAGGACTTAATGCTCTCAATATCGTCTTGAACCCTCCTTTTCCACTTTGAACAGACTGAGAAAATGTTCCCAGTGTCTGTAGAGTGCAATGTTGTTCAAGGACATTTTGAGCAGATCCTTGAATCTTTGAGTTGTGGTAAACTCTTCCCAGAAACACAGGCAGCATATCTCCAAAGAGTCTAGTATTGGACATGTAAAGAACTTGGCCTTTCCAATATAGCTGCCTTGGTGTAACCAGGGCCCTAATGTTGGGAATACTGTCGTGGGAGAAGACATTGATAATTGTTCATTTATTCTTCCAGGGAACTTGGAAGATTTTCCAGGTACACGATTGTTAATAGTTTTTCAGTGTTTTGAGATTTGCTGTCCAATCCACAGATCATTTAGGGATGGCAGGGATCACTGCTGCCAATAGACCATAAATTTTGTACCAGACCTGAGACCTTCATGCTCAAATGCTCTTTCCCTTGATAGACCATTGGCTATGTCACCATGCTGAAGCGGTGCTGAATTTCATCATTAGTGTCTGCCTTTGCTGCCCTATTCTAAGAAATGAGATGTGTTTCATGATTTGCAGAGTCTTGCTTGAACATGCATAGTCAGGGGCAGTTTGGTAGAATGGAATTGGACAATCCACACCAGGTGTGTGTGAGAAGAGCTACTTTTTAATCAGCGCAGTGATTGAGATTTCAAAAGCAGTTTCATGGCAGTTTTTCTTATTTGAGGAACAACCAGTCAGCGAGAGGGATTCATTAGAAATGGTCAAAAGAATAACTCCAGTTCCTGAGTGGCCACTCTTCAGAGTGTGTCAGAATAACTTTGGCTCATCGGGTTTGGATGAGGCAAATTGACCTGTAAGTTACTTTCTCTGTATTCTTACTTGTTGTTCATTCCTTTTGTATTAGTGCATAGTATGATGAGAATGGTCACGTACAAACACGCTGGAGGAACTCAGCAGGCTGGGCAGCATCCATGGAAATGAGCAGTCAACGTCTCAGCCCGAAGTGTTGACTGCTCTTTTTCTATGGATGCTGCCCGACCTGCTGAGTTCCTCCTGTGTGTTTGTACGTGTTGATTTAACCACAGCATCTGCAGTGTACTTTGTGTTTATTATAGTGAGAATGGTTCCAGGGCGTTAATTTATGCATGTGGGAAGACCAAGAGTTTTCCTATCTCCCAGGTGAACACATCTGCACCAAGTGTACTGAGCTACAGGTCCTGAGAGAACGTATTAAGAAGCTGGAGCTGCAGCTCAATGACCTTCAGGTGATACGGGAGAATGAGGAGATGATAAACAGGAGCTATAGGCGGGTAGTCACCCCTAGGGGATGGAAGATGAGTAACTAGGTGACTGTCAGGAGAAGGAGGGGAAATGCATAGCAAGTGCAGAGTACACGTGTGGCCGTTCCCCTCAATAATAAGTATATTACTTTAGATACTATTGAGGGGGATGACCTACCTGTGGGTGGGGAGCCACAGTGACCGGCTCCCTGGCACTGAGTCTGGTGCTGTGGCTCAGAAGAGCAGAGAGGTAAAGAGGACTGGAGTAGTGATAGTTTCTTTAGTCAGAGTAACAGAGACAAAGTTCTATGGGCACGATAGAGATGCCTGGATGCTGCCTCCCTGGAACCAGGTTCAGGGATACCTTGTATGTCTTTGAAATTCTCAAGTGCGAGGGTGAACAATCAGAAGTCTGGGTATATATTGGCACCAATAACATAGGTAGGCAAGGTGAGGAGGTCCTGAACAGGGATTCTAGGGAACTATGTAGAAAGCTAAAAAAACAGGACCTCTGGGATAATAATCTCTGGATTCCTGCCTGTGCCATGTGCCAGTGAAGGTAAGAATAGGATGATTTGGCAGGTGAATGTGTGGCTGAGGAATTGGTGCAGGGGTCAGGGGTTCAGATTTATGGATCATTGGGATCTATTTTGGGGAAGGTATGACCTGTACAAATGGGACGGGATTCACCTGAAGCAGAGGAGAACCAATATCCTTTAGGCCAGGTTTGCTAGAGCTGTTCAGATGGGTTTAAACTAATTTGATGGGGTGATAGGAACCAGAGTGATAGTGTTGAAGATAAGGTAGTTGGGTTACGAACAGATGCAATGGGTAGTGAGACTCTAGCAAGGAGAGGCTGATGTTAGGCCAAAATTACAGTCAAAAGGATGAGTTGCAATGTTAAATGTGGACAAAATCAAAAAGGGTAAATACAGGACTATAGGTGTTATATCTGAATGTGCACAGTATCTGGTTGATGAACTTGTAGCATATTTACAGATTGGCAAGAATGATGTTGGAGGCATCACTGAATCATGGCTGAAAGAAGATTGTAGCTGAGAGCTTAATGTTCAAGGATACACCTTGTATCAAAAGGACAGGTAGGAAGGCAAAGGGGTGGTGTGGTTCTGTTGGTAAAAAATAATGAAATCATTAGAAAGAGGTGACATAGAGTTGGAAGGTGTTGAATCATTGTGAATAGAACAAAGGAACCACCAGGGTAACAAGAACCCGATAGGAATTGTAGACAAACTCTGAAGCAGTAGCAAGAATGTGGTCTACAAGTTACAATGGGAGATATAAAATGCATACCTAAAGGATACTGTTACAACAGTCATGGGGATTTCAATATGCAGATAGATTGGCAATATCAGGTTGATGTGGGATTCCAAGGGGAGAATTTCTAGAATGCCTATGAAATGGCTTTTTAGAGCAGCTCATGGTTGAGCCCACTAGGGGATCAGCTATTTTGGATTGGCTGCTGTCTAAGGAACCAGACTTGATTAGAGAGCTTAAGGTAAAAGAACCCTTAGGGGAGGGATCGGAATACGATCAAATTCACCCAGAAACTGGAGGAAGAGAAGCTGAAGTCAGATGGATGAGTATTACAGTGGAGTCAGATGGAATTACAGAGGTATGAGAGGGGAGTTGGCCAGAATTGATTGGAAAGGAACACTGGCAGAAATGATGGCAGAAGACCAATGGCTGGAATTTCTGGAAGCAATTCAAAAAGCACTTGATATGTGCATCCCAAAGAGGAAGAAGTATTTTAAAGGCAAGATGACATAGCCATGGCTAACAAGAGAAGTCAAAGCCAACATAAAAGCTAGAGAGAAGGCATATGACAGAGCAAAGATTAATGGGAAGTTAGAGGATTGGGAAGCCTTTAAGAACCAACAGATGGCAACTAAAAAAAATTATTAAGAAGGTAAAGATGAAATATCAAAGTAAGTTAGAAAATCATAAAGAGGACACCAAAAATTTCTTAAGATACGTGAACTGTAAAAGAGAGGCAAGAGTGGATATCAGATCACTGGAAAACAAAGCTGGAGAGGTAGTAATGGGGGACAAATTGAGTAAGTTTTTTACATCAGGACTCACTGTGGAAAACACTAGTAGTATGGAGAAAGTTTCAGGTGTTAAGCGTCATAAAGCATGTGAAGTTACTAGCGAGAAGGTTCTTGGGAAAGTGAAAGGTCTGAAAGTAGATAAGTTACCTGAACCAGATGGTGTAAACCCCAGAGTTCTGAAAGAGGTGGCTGAAGAGATCATGGAGATATTAATAATGATCGTTCAAGAATTACTTGATTCTGGAATGGTTCTGAAAGACTCGCAAATTGCAAATGTCATTCCACTCATTAAGAAGGGAGAGAGGCAGAAGAAAATAAATGATAGGTTGGTTAGTCTGACTTCAGATGTTGGGAAGATGTTGGAGTCGATTGTTTTGGGGTACTTGGAGGCACATGATAAAATGGGCCGTTGTCAGCACGGTTTCCTCAAGAGAAGATCTTGCCCGACAGATCTGTTTGAAACTGCAAGCAGGATAGACAAAGGAGATATAGTTGATATTTTGTACTTGGATTTTCAGAAGGCCTTTAACAAGGTGCCACAAATGAAGCTGCTTAGCAAGCTACTAGCCCATGGTATTACAGGAATAGAGTCTAGCATGGATAAAGCAATGGCTGATTGGATGGAGGGAAAGTGGGAATAAAGGGAGCCTTTTCAGATTGACTGCCTGTGACTAGTTGCATTCCACAGGCATCTGTGTGGGACCAATTCTTTTTACGTTATATGTCATTGACTTGGATGATGGAATTGATGGTTTTGTGGTGAAGCTTGCAGATGATAAGAAGATAGGTGGAGGGACAGGTGGTTTTGAGAAAATAGAGAGGCACAGAGGACTTAGACAGATTAGGAGAATGGACAAAGAAGTGGCAGATAGAATACCATGTTGAGAAGTGTATGGTCATGCACTTTGGTAGAAGAAGTGAAAGGATTGACTGTTTTCTAAATGGAGAGAAAATACAAAAATGTGAGGCGCAAAGGGATTTGGGAGTTCTTGTGCAGGATTCCCTAAAGGTTAATCTGCAAGTTGAGTCTGTGGTGAGGAAGGCAAATGCAATGCTGAAACCAGAGAAGGTTCAAATGAGGTTCATGATAAAGATTCCAGGATTAAATGGCTTGTCATGTGAAGACCGTTTGATGGCTCTGGGCCTATATTCACCGGAATTCAGAAGAATGAGG
This sequence comes from Hypanus sabinus, assembly GCF_030144855.1. Lineage (NCBI taxonomy): Eukaryota > Metazoa > Chordata > Chondrichthyes > Myliobatiformes > Dasyatidae > Hypanus > Hypanus sabinus. The sequence continues at coordinate 56,936,503 of NC_082711.1, read as the reverse complement.
GGTGACCTCATAGAAACCTATCGAATGGTGAATTTCCTATGATGGGAGTGTCTAAGACCAGAGGACGCAGCCTCAGTATAGAGGAGTGAGCTTTTAGAACGGAGATGAGGAGGAATTTTTTTAGCCAAAGTGTAGTGAATCTGTGGAAATTCATTGCTATAGGCAGCTGTGGGGGCCAAGTCTTTACTTATACTTGAGGCAGAGGTTGATAGATTCTTGATTGGTCAGGGCATGAAGGGATACAGAGGAGGAAGGCAAGAGAAGACAGATTGATCAGCCGTGATGAAATGGCAGAGCAGACCCAATGAGCCATAAGGTCTACTTTGGCTCCTATATCATGTTTTTATGGTCTTACAGAATACATTTGTCTTGTGGATGTTGAACATCAAGCCCAGATCTGTATGTGAACAAATTGACCATGGCTTGGAACAAGACTTAAAAAAAATACATAACCTTCAGCATCATCTCTATACTGTAGCCAACTACTAGTAAAGGTGAATATGGTTCAGCAGTGCACTCATGGGAGGCAGAAGAGATTACCATTAGAAAGATTGACACCATTTTTGTCAGATGCATGTTGGAGGTGAGTGAGGTATAACATTGTAACAGGAAAGATTGAGAAAAAATGTTAGTGCAACAATGCAGACTTGTTTGATTGGTTCTGTTACAGATCCATTGGCTACTGTCAGGACTGTCATTCCACAATGAGGCAAACATAACATGGAGACAAAACTTTGATGGCAGCTAAATTTGAGAAAGATTTTGCACAGTTCCTCCTAAAGGATAGGCAAAAGTGTTTTTGGTAAGTGTGAGGACTTCTAAAGTGAAATTCTGTGTATTCAAAGCTTGTATATCCCTGTCAGAAGAAATTGCAAGGTTAACTAGTTTAGGGAACCTTAGTTTTTGAGAGATATTGAGGCCTGGTTAAGAAAGAAATTGCGTAGCAGGTATAGGCAAGTCGGAACAAATGCGGTACTTGAGGAGTATAAGAAATGCAAGGTACTGGAAATGTGAGTATTTGGATAGACAGGGACTGATTCAGAATATGCGGCAAGGCTTTGCTCATAGTAGGTTGTGTCCAACCAAACCTATAGAGTTTTTGAGGAATTTACCAGAAAAGTTAATGAAGGCAAGCCAGCGAATGTTGTCAACATGAACTTCAGCAAGGCACTTGACAAGGTCCCGCATGGGAAGTTGGTCAAGAAGGTTCAGTTGCTCAGCATTCAAGATGAGGCAGTACATTGAGTTAGACATTGGCTTAGTGGGAGAAGCCAGAGAGTGGTAGTAGAGGGTTACCTGTCTCACTGGAGGCCTGTGACTAGTGGAGTGCCACAAGGATCGGTACTAGGTCCATTGTGGTCCAATGATCTGGATGACAGTGTGGTTAAGTGGATCAGCAAATTTGCAGATGACATCTAGATTGGAGATGAAGTGGACAGCAGGGTAGGCTATCAGGGCTTGCATGTTCACGAAAGGAGAGAGAGAAAGCACGAGTCGGGTAACCGACCATCATTAATTGAAAAACTATGGCGATCATTATCAAAAGAAATTATATCAGGACATTTTGAAATCGTAACGCAATTAAGCACAACCAATGTGATTTAATTATTGGGAACTGTGCTGGCCAAATTTATTTATTCTGTAAGAATAGCGGAATTCAGTGTGTATTTAAGAGGCAGTATAGATTTCCAAAAGGCATTCAGTATGGTAGGTCACTGCACAGGATAGGCTTCACAGAGTTGGATGTAACCTACCTTCATGATAAAAGGGCCCTGGTGTATTGTATCCAGATAAATGAGAGTTGGTCTTAATGGAGCACCTGTGATTCTGAAGGAGATTGGTGGGGTATTTCCTCATATGCAGATCTAAAGCGAGAGGTAAGCTGCCTGGAACTAGTGGAAGAAAGTACTTAATTAGGCATTCACATTGGTAATCAAGGAAGGAGAACAGCGAGATCAGGCAGGGATAAGCTGATACTTTAGGCTAGTGGTCACCAACTTTTGTAAGTCCAAGATCCCCTACCTTGGCCTTACTGAAAGGCAAGATCTACCTACTAAATCATTTAGAGAAAAAGCAGCTCAGATTGTACTTCCAATTTGATGCCTTTTATTTGGGCTAATTGTATTTTAATTACATAAAATGCTTTTGTCAGACTTTCAAATTAATTCAGCCAAGAAAACACTGTAACTAGCATGTCAAACAGGCCATAGTGGCATCGAGCTCCTCCTATAACACCTTGAATAAGTGCTGAAGCGCTTTTGCTCGAATCAAGTTTATCAGTTTGACTACCAGTGTCATTACATGAGAAAAGTCCACAACCTTCCCAGCTAAGGGCTGCTGATGAATCACACAGTGATAATCCAGGAAGTTGGGGAAAATCAGGGTCATTATGGCACACACCACGCATTGCTGGGGCCCCATGAGTAGAAATTGCCACCAGTTTATGAATGGGGATGTCATTTTCACGGACATTTTTTTAAAAACTCCTCACCCCTCGTTCTCTCCTTTAAGTGCAAAAGAGTGAGGAAGTCCTTCTTTGTTGTAAAATCCTGGAAGGCCATTCTGACAAATACAACAAACTGAGCTGTTTGCATTACATCCAGGGAGTCATTGAACTGTCGTGAAAAATATTCACAGAGTGACAAGTCCTTTAACACTTGTTGATCCACGTCCTCTGAGCCTTCAACCCCAATTTCAGCTCCTCAACTTTCCTGGTATTGGTAAACTGTTACTGAGACACTAGTATAAGTTTCAGGGGTACCCAAGCTAATGACACCACTGTTTTTGTTTCCCATTTCTTTACATTTGGGGAATGTTGGAATTTAAAGGGGGAGAAGTGTTGTAATGTGAGTATTATAAAGATAAGTTAATACCAATTAGGATCATGGTAAAGCTGCTTGGAAAGAGAGATTGTTTCTGGGGTTGTGGGGTTTTCCTTCCGGTCTTTTCTGCATTAGTGAAAACCTCTGTATGCAAATATCGTTTACCGTCCTAGATAAAGTTGTCCCTTTTGGGCATGAAGTTGTCGAGTGGTCCTTTTTCAAAGTAGAAGTTACTACATATTTGCATCAAAAGGTTTATCAGGCATAATGTATTTGTGTATTTATTTCTAATTTTTTTTTGGGGTGTACTGGGAAAGTCTCAAAGATCGATCGGTCAATCGTGATCGACTGGTTGGCGACCACTACTCTCGGGTGTGTGGACATCAAGTGGAGGAGGTGTTGGGGTCTTGAAAGAAAAATGGCCAATGAATCCCGAAAGCCTGATGGGATCTACCCTGGGTTACTGAGAGAGGCAAAAGAAGAAATTTGTGGAACTTTGACAGATCTTTTTAGGTTCTTTTATCACAGGCGGTGTCCCAGGCCAGTACTGTTTTCTTATTTAATGAAGACACTAAGGGCAAACCAGAAAATTGTAGGCCTTTAAGCTTTACAACAGTGATAGGGAAATTATTGGAGAATATTTGAGGGATAAGATCCACGAATATTTTGAAAAAGTTGACTTATTTGGGCAGTCAGCATGGTTTTGCATGGGGGAAGTCATATCTTACAAACTTGATTGAGTATTTTGAGGAGGTAATAAAGGAAATTGTTGAAGGCAGGACAATAGTGAAGTTTTTTTGTGAAGGTCTCTCATGGTTGGTTGATCCAGAATATTAAGGTACATAGGATCCTGGAAGACTTGGTAGGTTGGATTCAAAATAGCAGGGTTTGCAGGACATTATTTCTTACACAGCAAAATTTGTTGGCATGAATGGCAGCAATACTTCATGCCAGATGAACTCAATGCATTTTATGCCCGCTTTGAATGGGAGAATATAACTACAGCTGTGAAGATCCTTGTTGCGCCTGGTGACCTGCAATCTCTGTCTCGGAGTCTGATGCCAGGCTGTTTTACGAGGGCACACCCTTGCAAGTTGGTAGGCCTAGATGGCGTACCTGGTAAAGCTCTGAAAACTTGTGCTAACCAATTGGTGGGTGTATTCAAGTATATTTTCAGCTTCTCATTGCTATTGTCGGATATTCCCACCTGCTTCAAAAGGGCATCAAGTATACCAGTGCCCAAGAAGAGTAGTGTGAGCTGCCTTAATGACTATCGTCCAGTAGCACTCTTATCTACAGTGATGAAATGCTTTGAGAATTTTTTATGGCCAGAATCAACTCCTACCTCAGCAAGGACCTGGACTCGCTGCAATTTACCAATTACCACAATAGGTCCACAGCAGACGCAATCTCAGTGGCTCTTCACATGGCTTTATATCACTTGGACAATACAAACACCTATGGCAGGATGCTGTTCATTGACTATATCTCAGTTTAACACCACCATTCCTACAGTCCTGATCGATAAGCTACCAAACCTGGGTCTCTGTACCTCTCTCTGCAACTGGATCCTAGACTTCCTAACCAGAAGACCACAATCTGTACGGATTGGAAATAACATATCCACCTCACTGACAATTGACACTGGTGCTCCACAGGGATGTGTGCTTAGCCCACTACCCTACTTTCTCCGCACCCATGACTGTGTGACTAGGCATAGCTCAAACTTCATCTATAAATTTGCTGATAATACATCCATTGTTGGCAGAATTTCAGATGGTGATGCAAGGGCACACAGGAATGAAGTATACCAGTTAGTTGAGTTGGTGTCATAGCAAAAACCGTGGCACTCAACGTCTGCAAGGCCAAAGAGGTAATTGCGGGCTTCAGAAGGGATAAGAGGAGGGATTACGAACCAATCTTCATACAGGAATCCGAAGTGGAGAGGGTGAGCAATTTCAATTTCCTGGGTATCAAGAGGATCTAACCTGGTCCTCACATTTTGAGGTAGCTAGAAAAAAGGCAAGACAGCAACTATATTTGGAGTTTGAGGAGATTTAGTTTGTCACCTAAGACACTCAAAAACTTCTACAGGTGTACTTTGGAGAGTATTCTAAAAGGCTGCATCACTGTCTGGTATGGGGCGGGGGGGGGTGGGGGGCTATTGCTAGAAGCTGCAGAAAGTTGTAAAATTATTCAGCTCCATCTTGGGTACTAGCCTCTGTAATCCAAGACATCTTCAAGGAGTGGTGTCTCAGAAAGAAAGTGTCCATCATTAAGGACCCCCTTCACCCAGGGCATGCACTCTTCTCATTGTTACCATCAGGAAGGAGGTACAGAAGCCTGAAGGCACACACATAGTGATTCACAACCAGCTTCTCCTCTACCATCCGATTCCTAGATGAACATTGAACCCATGAATACTGCCTCACTTCCATTATTTTTGTTTTTGCACTATTTTTAATTTAATTATTTACTGTATGTACTTACTGTAATTTATTTATTCCTATATTATCAATTATTGCATTGTACTGCTGTCACTGACAAATATCACGGCATATGCCGAGATATTAAACCTGATTCTGATTGAGTTTCTTGAGAAGGTATTGAAGGTAATTGTTGAAGGCAGGACATTCATAAAGTGTTTTGTCCAAGTCTCTCATGGTTGGTTGATCCAGATTAAGGCACATAGGATCCTGGGAGACTTGATGGGTTCAAAATGGGCTTGGTCATAGAAGACAGGATAATGGTGGAGGACTGGTGTTCTGACCAGAGGTCTGGACCAGTGGTGTTCCACAGAGATCAGTGTTTGGACCTCTGTTGTTTGTGATATACTGTATAGTATATTAATAAATTTGAATGAAAATATAGGTGTGCTAATTAGTAAATTTGCAGATAACATGATAATTGATGGAATTGTGGATATTGAGGAAGGTTGTTAGCAGGAATGTAGACTGGTTGGAAAATGAAGCAGAAAAATGGAAAATGAAATTCAATCCAAATAATTGTTTAGTTTTGCAGTTTTGAAGATCAAACATAAGAGGAAAGTATAGAGTAAGTAGCAGGATTTTTAGAGGCATTAATGTACAGAGGGATCTTAGTCCAGCACACTGAATGATAAAGTCAGGAAGTTTTGTTGCAGTTGTATATACTTTAATGAGCAGCATATTTTGTGCAGTTCAGGGTGCTGCTGCATTACAAGAAGGATGTGGAGGTTTTGGAGAGTGCGCAGAAACTACTTACCAGTGTATTGCCTGGATTAGAGAGTACTAGCTATAAAGAGAGTATGCACAAAGGAGTTTGTACGTTCCCCCTGTGACCACGTGGGTTACCTTTGGGTGCTCTGGTTTCCTCTCACTGTCCAGAGATGTATTGGTTGGTCAAATAATTAGTCACTGTAAATTGTCCCATGATTAGGCTACGGTTAAATTATTATCATTGAAATAGTTAAAAAGGCATAGAAAAGACAAACTTCCATACAACTGAGTAACAAATTATGTATTTAAATGGATTAGAATGCTACCAAACTACTACAGTAGAATAAAGCTGTATTAGCTCTTAATAGTTCTTACTGTTGTGTACATTGTCATATACTTGGGATTGACTGCAAATGAACAAGATCAGCACAAACACCCAGTGCAGATAATGGACTGCCTTCATACAATGCCTTTGATGATTGCATCCTCCAAATCTTCATTTTCATGACAGCGTTCAAGATGATTGTCAATACCTTCAAATTCTTCATAGTTCCTAACTTGTTGAAGTAGTGAAATCATTTCATTTTTACTCTCAACTGTTTCTGGCATCTCCAAGCTCAAATGCTTGAAACCGCAGTGAGCAAATCAGTTCCAAGTTGTCTTACTGCTTATTAGTCCCTAACTGTCAGTGACAAAAATCACTGCTTTTGAACACAAACAAGTGACATTATTTAAAAACTGTTCGCTGTAAGCACAGTGTGATGTCTAATGGCCACACAATATAACACGCAGCTGACGTTAGTTAGAAACTGGTCGGCATCAGTCACCGGTCCCAATTAAGCAGTGTACCCAGATAAATGAAGGGAATCCCGGCTGTTTTCTTGATTTGTTTTTGTTCTTTAAGAGTTGACCCAACTTGGCATCTGCCCCAATTAACCAGAGTTCACTTTATACAAAATTATAAAAAACATAGGTTAAAGAACCAGAGTTTTTTTCCCCCACCTGGGTGGAAATGTCAAATACTAGCTTTAAGATGAGAGGGAGCAAGTTTGAAAGAGATTTATGAAACAAGTGTTTTACACAGCCAGTGGTAGGTATCCAATGGCACTGTCAGGAGAAGGAGCTGAAGCAGATATGATACCAACTTTTAAAAGGGTTTACACAAACACATGCACAGGCAAAGAATAGAGGGATATAGACCACATACAGCTAGATGGGATTGGCCTGAATTTACATCTTGGTCAGCACAGGCGTCATGAGCCAAAGGGCATAATCCTGTGGTACCCTGTTCTTTTATCTATGAATCGTTGAATATATTCAGTGCTGAAATGGATTAATTTTAGGGAAGTATCTACTTACATATATTTCTCAGTCCTTAAGTCCTTAATTCACTTTAAATAAAAATGAAATCAGTGAAAATTTGTTAGCATCATGTGAAAGGGTTGTTGCTTGAATCTTTGAAAGCTTTTTTTTGTTTCAATATAAAACTAGAAATTATTTAATAGGATATAAATATTTAAACTATTCTAAGTGTTTCTATTAAGATTATTCTGTGTTTTCTGCTTTTGAAGATTTTTGGTCTGTCTTCTTACAGTATTTTCAATGCAGTCATTTAGGTGCCCGAGTGATAACTGATTGCCCTATCACTGGCTAAGGATTTATTGGTTAATGCATCATTCAGCTGTTACTTTCACAAATAAGTTAGAAGAGAATTATTTATACCTTGAACTGTCATACAGCTGATGGTAATATTCACTTCCAGCAGGAGAGCAAAGTTAGCATCAGTGAGATAGCCACCTTTACACAGCTAACCAGGTCTTTATTTCTTCTGTGGCCTCATTTCATTTTTGGTGAGGGCTGCAATTGAGCATGAACCTGAATGGGAAAGTGGTTGAATGGTTTCCCACTCCTCGTGAAATGAAAATATATATGCATGTAATACTTATAACATATGTATCGATCAGTTTAAGTCCAAATTTTATCAGTTCCACTGATCTAGTTAAGAGAATTTTGCAATTATTGTTGAACACTTTTGAAGGGTACTCATTAACATTGTGACTTCCAGAATATGACATTGATTGCATAAACAAAATGGTTTTAAATAGTTGTGAAAATACATTTTAACATTGATTAGAATAAATAATTCATCGCATTACAACTAGACAAAGTAGCTGCTGTCATAAAGGGAAATTTTCAGGATATATGCATCTGAAATTAAACTAAAACATGGAAATGCAGAAAAAAAAGAACAAAAGTACACTGTTCATTAGGAAATTAATTCATTTTCTTTGCCTTTCTAACTTAAGAGACTTAAGTGGATGCGTTCCTCCGATTAACTAAGCCAAGCTCAAAGAAAAAGAGCATTTAAATATCAGTGACAGAATGTGTCTGTAGTGGAGTAATGGCATTACGTGGCTGCAGAAGTTCCTATTGTAGAAGATCTAATGGTCTTAATGACCTTGTGACTACAAAATTCATCAAGGTGATATCTTTAGGCTGGATTTGCATATTGTATTTTGTTCTCAGTTAGCCTGTTATGAATTGTAATGAAAATTTTTGGTATTTATTCTTAAAGAAGTTCTAATAGGGCACTTGGAAAATAATCATAGGATTGGGCAGAGTTGACATGGATTCATGAATATAAAATTATGTTTAAAAAATGTTATTGGAGTTATTTTGAGGTTGATGTTAGCAATATAGTTGAGGGATAAATAATGGGTATGATATACTTGGACTTTTGGAGGGGCTTTGAGCATTTGTTGCTACTGAGCATTTGTTAATAAATGAAAGACAGAGTAGGTATAATCAGACCAATCATGGATTGCTGTGGTAAGCAGGGACCACTGACATTAGTGCTGGTGCCCTAAATATACTTAGCTCTATCAATGATTCGACTAAGGAAACCAGGTGTAATATAATAAGGCCTGGTGACTGCACTAATCTACATGGCATTTTTGCCTATGAAGAAGATGCAGAGTGGCTTCAGGGATTATAGACAGGTCAAGGAAATGGGCAAGGATATAGCAGATGGAATAAAATCAGGAAAAATATGAGACCTATTTTTGCCAGAAAAAAAAGTTAAGTGTTGAGGGATCTAAATATACTTGTGCGTGAATCACTTGAACTTAAAGTGTATACTCAGCTGGCAATTAGAAGGAAAATAATGCATTTGTATTTATACAAGAGGATTTCAACACGAGTTCAAATACCTTGTTCCAGTCATATTTGGAGTTTTATGCATAGGTCAGGTTTCTTTCTACGAATCTTAACAGCAGGAATAAAGTGAGGGGTCCAGATGGTGCTTTGCTATCTGAGAAGGTATTAAGCAAACTAGGCAGGTACTCTATGGATTTTTGGAAAATGGAAGTTTATCTCGTGAGATCACATTCCTGGGTTTGATAGGAATGGTGCAGGGTTGACATTTCCCCTATACAGCAAAGGGACAAAAATCTCATATTAAGGGGCAGGACATTTAAGATATAGACGAGAGGACATTTTTTCAGAGAGAAGGGTATTTAAAAACCCTCTACCAAAGAGACTGTGGCGGCCTAGTTTTCCAGCATATTCACAGTGAAGATTGATAGCTTTTGGATATGAAGGAAATTAAGAGTAATGGTGTTACTACACAAAGTGGAGATGAGGTAAAACATTTGCCTTGTTCTTATTAAAAGGACAAGGCATGAGCAGCAGAATAGCCTAGTCCTGTTTCTCTTGTTGCCACATTCTTTCCAATCTGCTTACATTACTTCCAGAAAATCATTCACCTCACAGAGTAATGCATGCACAGTTCCAATTGATAAACTGGTAATTTGATTTATTATTGTCTCATGTATGGAGGTACTGTGAAGAACTTTATTTGCAAGCCAGCCATACAGATCATTTCATCACACCACTGTAGGACAAGGAAGAATTGTTATGTTTGTAAGGCCGGTAATAAGTCAAAAGAAAAACATTGGAACCCATGAAAGCATGTCAATTTTGTTTTACTTTTAGTGAGATGCTTACTTATCATGTGGTGACATAATTACATATGCCATTCACATACTTCTTACATATAATCATAATTAATTAAGTAAACTACAAAAATGCTTAATCAAACAATATGTTTAAAATATTACTCACATATTACTGAAATATTAAATACACCTGCCTGCTTAGCTATAAAGTCCAATTCAATATAAAATGCATCCCCACTCAAATATGTAACAAAATGCTCTCTGGTTGTAAGGCCATTTAGCCCATCGAGCCTGCTTCATCATTTCATAATGGCTGATCCATTTTTCCTCTCAGCCCCAATCTCCTGCCTTCTCCTTGTATCCCTTCATATCCTATAATAAAAAATCTGTCAATCTCTGCCTTAAATATACCCAATGACTTGGACTCTGCACCCTGCCATAGCAACGAATTCCAGATTCACCACTCTCTGGCTAAAGATTCCTCCTCGTCTCTGTTCTAAATGGATGTCCCTCCACTCTGAGGCTGTGTCCTCTGGTCTCAGACTCACCCATCATAGGAAATATCCTCTCCACATCCACTATCAAGGCCTTTCAACATTCAATAGGTTTGAATGAAGTTTGAATTGGTTTCTTCTGTGAGCAGAGGCCTGGAGCCATCAAATGACAAGCTTTTTAATCCTGGAATCATTTTTGTGAAAGCCCTTTGAACTCTCTCCAATGTCAGGAAATCCTTTTTTAGATAAGGGGCCAAATCTGCTCACAATACTCCGTGAGGCCTCGCCAGTGCTTTATAAAGTCTCATATTAATTCCTTGTTTTTATATTCTAGTCTTCTTGAAATGAAAACTAATATTATATTTGCCTTCTTCACCTCTGATTCAATCTGCAAAATAGCCTTTAGTGAATCTGCATGAGGACTCCCAATTCCCTTTGCACCTCATTTTTTTTTAAATTTTCTCTTCATTTACAAAATAGGCTACTCTTTTGTTTCATCCACCAAAGCACATGACTGTACACTTGCTGACATTATATTCCATTTGCCAGTTCTTTGCCCATTTTCCTAATCTGTCTAACCTCTGTAGCCTTTCTGCTTCCTCAAAACTACTTCATGGTGTTTGCAAACTTGGCCACAAACCCATCAATTCCATCATCCAGATCATTGACATAAAACGTAAAAAGCAGTCCCAGCAGAGACCCCTGTGGAACACTGCTAATCGCCAGCACCCAAATAGACAAGGCTTCATTTGTTTCCACTTTATATCCCCTGCCATTCAACAAATCCTCCATCCATGCTAGAATCTTACCTGTAATATCATGTGCTCTTGCAGCCTCACGTGCAGTACCTTGTCAAAGGCCTTCTAAAAATCCAACTACACAACATGCATCAATTTTCCTTTGACTGTCCTGCTTGTTATTTCTTCAAAGAATTCCAACAAATTTATCAGGCAAGATTTTCCCTTGGGGGAAACCATGTTGTCTTTGGCTTACTTTATCATGGGCCTCCGAGTACCCTGAAACCACATCCTTAACAATCAACTCCAACATCTTCCCAGCTACTAAGGTCAGATTAATAGACCTATAGTTTCCTTTCCTCTGCCTCCCTCTTCTTAAAAAGTGGAGTACATTTGCATTTTTTTCAGTCCTCCGGAACCATGCCAGAAGTAATTGATCCTTGAAAGATCCTTACTATGCCACCACAATGTCTTCAGCCACCTTTCAGAACGCTGGAGTGTAGACCATCTGGTCCACGTAACTTACCGACTTTCAGACCTTTCAGTTTCCCAAAAGCCTTCTCACACTTCTACCCCTTGATACTCTCAAACTTCTGGCATGCTACTAGTGTCTTCCAGTATGAAGGCTGATGCAAAATATTTATCTGGTTCATCCATCATTTCGTTGTGCCTGTTGCTACCTCTTCAGTATCAATTTCCGGCAGACCGATATCTACTCTCACCTCTCTTTTACACTATATAACTGAAGAAACTTTTTGGTATCCTGTTCAATATTATTCATTAGCTTTCCTTCATATTCCTAGGTGGATGAGCTTAGGGCATGGATTGATACCTGGTAATATGATGTTGTAGCTATTGGTGAAACATGGTTGCAGGAGGGGTGTGATTGGCAACTAAATATTCCTGGATTTCGTTGCTTCAGGTGTGATAGAATCAGAGGGGCAAGAGGAGGAGGTGTTGCATTGCTTAACTGAGAAAATATTACAGCGGTGCTTTGGCAGGATAGATTTGAGGGCTCATCTAGGGAGGCTATTTGGGTGGAATTGAGGAATGGGAAAGGTGTAGTAACACTTATAGGGGTGTATTATAGACCACCTGATGGGGAGCGAGAATTGGAGGAGCAAATTTTTAAGGAGATAGCAGATATTTGTCGTAAGCACAAGGTTGTGATTGTGGGAGATTTTAATTTTACACACATGGACTGGGAAGCTCATTCTGTAAAAGGGCTGGATGGTTTGGAGTTTGTAAAATGTGTTCAGGATAGTTTTTTGCAGCAATACATAAAGGTACCAACTAGAGAAGGGGCAGTGTTGAATCTCCTGTTAGGGAATGAGATAGGTCAGGTGACAGAGGTATGTGTTGGGGAGCACTTCGGGTCCAGTGATCACAATACCATTAGTTTCAATATAATTATGGAGAAGGATAGGACTGGACTCAGGGTTGAGATTTTTGATTGGAGAAAGGCTAACTTTGAGGAGATGCGAAAGGATTTAGAAGGAGTGGACTGGGAAAATTTGTTTTATGGGAAGGATGTAATAGAGAAATGGAGGTCATTTAAAGGTGAAATTTTGAGGGTACAGAACCTTTATGTTCCTGTTAGGTTGAAAGGAAAGGTTAAAAGTTTGAGACAGCCATGGTTTTCAAGGGATATTGGAAACTTGGTTCAGAAAAAGAGGGAGATCTATAATAAATATAGGCAGCATGGAGTAAATGAGGTGCTCGAGGAATATAAAGAATGTAAAAAGAATCTTAAGAAAGAAATTATAAAATCTAAAAGAAGATACAAGGTTGCTTTGGCAAGTAAGGTGAAAATAAATCCAAAGGGTTTCTATAGTTACAATAGCAAAATAGCAATAGCAAAAGGATAGTGAGGGATAAAATTGGTCCCTTAGAGAATCAGAGTGGACAGCTATGTGTGGAGCCGAAAGAGATGGGGGAGATTTTGAACAATTTCTTTTCTTCGGTATTCACTAAGGAGAAGGATATTGGATTGTGTAAGGTAAGGGAAACAAGTAGGGAAGTTATGGAAACTATGACAATTAAAGACGAGGAAGTACTAGCACTTTTAAGGAATATAAAAATGGGTAAATCTCCAGGTCCTGACAGGATATTCCCTAGGACCTTGAGGGAAGTTGGTGTAGGAATACAGGGGCTCTGACAGAAATATTTCAAATGTCATTAGAAACAGGGATGGTGCCGGAAGATTGGCATGTTGCTCATGTGGTTCTCATTGTTTAAAAAAGGTTCTAAGAGTAAACCTAGCAATTATCGGCCTGTAAGTTTGACGTCAGTGGTGGGTAAATTAATGGAAAGTATTCTTAGAAATGGTATATATATTTATCTGGATAGACAGGATTTGATTAGGAATAGTCAACATGGATTTCTGCGTGGAAGGTCATGTTTGACAAATCTTATTGAATTTTTTGAAGAGGTTACTAGGAAAGTTGACGAGGATAAAGCAGTGGATGTAGTCTATACGAACTTCAGTAAGCCTTTGACAAGGTTCCGCACGGAAGGTTAGTTAGGAAGGTTCAATCGTTAGGTATTAATATTCAAGTAGTAAAATGGATTCAACAGTGGCTAGATGGGAGATGCCAGAGAGTAGTGCTGGATAACTGTTTGTCAGGTTGGAGGCCGGTGACTAGTGGTGTGCCTCAGGGATCTGTACTGGGTCCAATGTTGTTTGTCATATACATTAATGATCTGGATGATGGGTTGGTAAATTGGATTAGTAAGTATGCAGATGATACTAAGGTAGGTGGTGTTGTGGATAATGAAGTAGGTTTTCAAAGCTTGCAGAGAGATTTAGGCCAGTTTGAAGAGTAGGCTGAACGATGGCAGATGGAGTTTAATGCTGATAAGTGTGAGGTGCTATATTTTTGTAGGAATAATCCAAATAGGACATACATGGTAAATGGTAGGGCACTGAAGAATGCAGTAGAACAGAGTAATCTAGGAATAATGGTGCATAGTTCCCTGAAGGTGGAATCTCATGTAGATAGGGTGGTGAAGAAAGCTTTTGGTATGCTGGCCTTTATAAATCAGAGCATTGAGTATAGCAGTTGGGATGTAATGATAAAATTGTACAAGGCATTGGTAAGGCCGAATTTAGAGTATTGTGTACAGTTTTGGTCACCGAGTTATAGGAAAGATATCAACAAAATAGAGAGAGTACAGGAAAAATTTACTAGAACGTAACCTGGGTTTCAGCACCTAAGTTACAGGGAAAGGTTGAACAAGTTGGGTCTTTATTCTTTGGAGTGTAGAAGTTTGAGGGGGGACTTGATAGAGGTATTTAAAATTATGAGGGGGATAGATCGAGTTGACGTGGATAGGCTTTTTCCATTGAGAGTAGGGGAGATTCAAACAAGAGGACATGATCTGAGAGTTAGGGGGCAAAAGTTTAAGGGTAACACGAGGCGGAATTTCTTTACTCAGAGTGGTAGCTGTGTGGAATGAGCTTCCAGTAGAAGTGGTAGAGGCAGGTTTGGTATTGTCATTTAAAGTAAAATTGGATAGGTATATGGACAGGAAAGGAATGGAGGGTTATGGGCTGAGTGTGGGCCAGTGGGACTAGGTGAGTGTAAGTGTCGGCACAGACTAGAAGGGCCGAGATGGCCTGTTTCCGTGCTGTAATTGTTATATGGTTATATTCCATCTTTTCCTTCTTCATGACCTTTTTAGTTGTCTACTTTTGGTTTGTCAAAGCTTTCCAATCCCCTAACTCTAGTTTTTGCTCTATTATATGTCCTCACTTTAGCTTTTACATTGGCTATGATTTCTCTTGTCAACCAAGGCTGTGTCATCCTGCCTGAAGAATACTACTTCTTCTTTGGGAGGTATATATCTTGCACCTTTCAATTTGCTCCTAGAACTTCCAGCCATTGCTGCTCTGGCGTCATACCTGCTGGTGTGGCCTTCCGGTCAGCTTTGGCCAGCTCCCCTCTCATGCCTCTGTCATTTCCTTTACTCCACTGTAATACTGATAAGTTTGACTTTAGCTTCTCCTTCTCAAATTGCAGGGTGAATTTTATCATATTATGATCACCTTTCCCTTAAGGGTTCTTTTACCTTAAGCTCTCTAATCAATTCCTGTTCATTACACAGCACCCAATCCAAAATAGCTGAACAGAATAGTGGGTTCAACCACGAGCTGCTCTGAAAGGCACTCAGGAAATTTCCCTCCTGGAATCCAGCATCAACCTGATTTTCCTAATCTACCAGCATATTGAAATCCCCCATGACTATTGTAACATTGCCCTTTTGACATGCGTTTTCTATCTCGCATTATAATTTGTAGACTGCATCTTTACTATTATTTACATACACATATACACACAGTGTACTATATAATACAACTAGTGTATAAACAGCATAGTAAATTTTAAATTGTCCCATTTAGGCCTAAAGATTTAATTGCTGCAGTGATTTCTTCCTCTTGTAGGCTCTGCGACTGCAGTAAATGGTTCTGACAGTTCTAAATATCTTTTTTCTCTAACAATTGGCTCTGCTCCCCTCAAATGTTAGGCACAACTTTGTGGGCTGAAGGGCCTGTATTGTGCTTTACGTTTTCTGTGTTTCTCAATCAATGTGTCCGGATGACATCAGACGCATCCTCGACTGTGTAGGAGAGTGGTCCAGTTCTGTCCTTAATCCTTCCAGGTAGCCACTGTAGTCCCTCACCAAGACTGCTTGTCCAGGAGTGAAACATTGAACCTTGAGGAGCCCTTAATTTGTCGCAGCTGCTTGTCCAGCATACTCCTTCTGAGGTTAGGTTTGAGAGATCAAAGCATTTTCTGATTTTTTTTTTAATTTGACCATATCTGTCCCCTTCCAAAGAAACACTTGCTGTGTTTTTTTTTAGCTTGAATGTCTCCCCCTTCCTAAGAGAAAAAAAACATGCTGCACTTTTTTTCAAACTCGAACAGCTTATTTCAACAGGTAGATAATTACCTCGGGTTCGTTTTAAAACTTCCTCATCACCACTATTATGTTTGTAACTCCAGAAATTATTCAAAATAAAACCATGGGAGACTGAGGAAAAAGTGTCTGCTTCGTTTAGTTTTAGTGAGGTGCTAATAAATGAGGTGGTGGCATAATGACACATGCCATTCACCTACTTCATACATATAAGCATAATGAATTATATAAACAACAAAGAATGCTCAATCAAACAATATGTTTACAATATTACTCAATTGTTACTGAAATATTAAATGCACTACAAAAACCAATAGCGGAATGCGTAATAAAGAGTTACAGCTACAGGGAAAGTGCAGGCAGACAGTAAGATAGAGATTGTGAGATCAAGAGTTAATCTAGGACACCATTCCATAGCCTTATAAAGGAAGAATAGAAGCTGCTCTTAAGCCTGGCGTTATGTGTCTTCAGACTTTTGCCTCTTCTGCCCTTTGGTGTTGAGGTGGAGAAGAGAGAATTACTATGTGAGTGGGGTCTTTGATTATGTTTTTTAAACTTTTTAAAACAATTGGCTTTAATTGTCACACGTATGTAAAAATGTGTGTCATATCAAATCCGTGAGAAGAGAGTTGGCTGGCAAATGTCGCCATGCTTCTGGCACCAACATCTCGTGCCCACAATTCTCTGACCTTAACTATGCATCTTTGGAATGTGGGAGGAAACCGGAGCACTCGGAGGAAACCCACCTAGTCACGGGGAGAACATACAAATTCTTACAGGTAGTGCCGGGAGTTGAACCCCAGTCGGTGAAAGCTGTAATCCGAGTCCATGCAGGGGAGGCCACGATGAGCAGAGCTGCGTCCATAACTCTGTAGTTTCTTGTGGTCGTCAGCGGAGCACCGAGCTGTGATGCATGCAGGTTAGATGCTTTCTATTGATAAGGGTTAAATTTTAGTCACCATCTGTAAAAAAAAAAAAATTCTGTTTACTGCAGAATAGTAAACGTGGATATTTACAAATCATTCCCAAGTGATATGTGTTAATGGTGACCTTTCGTTGTTTTAAATAAGATAGCTGTGATGAGAACACAGGCAACACAAGAACAAAAGTTGAAGATGATGTAGATGCTGGAATCTGGAATGGAAAAGCACAAACTGCTGAAGGAACTCATTGTGTCAAGCAAAGCAATTGTTGACCATTTTTAAAAAAATGTTACCTTGCATCAGGACACAAAACAGAATAATTGAGCAAGGTGAAGGGAAAATTGTTGTAACATTTCACATGTTTATGAATGATTAAGAAGAAAAAAGGCATGATCATCCTACTCCGGGGTTATCTTTTGTCTTCCAAACGATGAGAAAGGAGAATCTAATTTTTTATTTTATCTTGAGATACAGCACGGAATAGGCCCCTCCAGTCCTTCAAGGGGTGCTGCATGCAACCCTGATTTAACCCTAGCCAAATCACAGGACAATTTGCCGACCAATTAAATTATTAACCAGTACATCTTTGGACAGTGGAAGGAAACAGGAGCACCCAGAGAAAACCCAGGCATACCTCAAGGAGGACGTACAAACTCCTTACAGAGGATGCCAGGTTTGAACTCCTCTGAGCTGTGATAGCACTGCGCTAACTGCTGCAACACTGCGGTTCCCCTCATACAATATATTACAGTAAGTCTTACAGAATGGTGATAGAGGGATTTCAGTTACAGAAATATCAAATGGATTATTCCTAAATTGAGGGGGATTATGATCAGGCATTTCTTAAAACTGTTCAGGGAAATTTCCTTGATTGTTATGTTGTTAACCTAACTAGTATTGAGTCACAGCTGAACCTGGTTCTGGGGAATGAGTTGAGGCAAATAAAACAGATGCAGGTGAGAAGACATTCAAGTAAGTCTGCTCAACATTTAAAGGGTGTAGATCAGTAATGGAGGAGATCCATGAATTATCTAAACTGAAATTTGCTCACTTAGCAATATGAGAAGGGGGCTAGGTAACATAAAATTGAATAAAAGATCGATGGAAAACTGAACAAGGATGGGATGTTTAATTGAATGCAATAGACAATTCCACAAGATGGAAGGGTGGGGAAGCCAAAATCAGAGCTGTAGAATTCAGAAAGTTCCCAACACAGCTGGTGGAAGTTATACAAGATGATGTACTAGATGCAGAGGCTAGTAGGTGAAGGGTGAAGTCTGGCATATCTATATCTCTGTTCTTCTCTATGAAAGAGGTAAGTGCAGAAGACTTGGAAACCACAGACATTGGAATTTGGTGCAAAAATAAATATCTGGAGAAACTCAGCTGATCAATACATTTGAGACCTCGGATATTGCTACCTAAAGCAAATGCAAATAGCTAGTGGAACTCAACAGGCAGGGATACAAGGAACTGCAAAAGTGAAACAAATAGTTGCAGGAACCAGATTTCCTCGAGATATTTGCTCTTCACTCCAGATTCCAGCATCCACAGCCTCTTGTGTTTCTTGGCAATGAAAAAGATGTGATAATGGAATGGCACTTAATATTGGCACTTAACTGTGCTCACAATTCTTTTTACTTGCATTTAAATAGTAAACATGTAATTAGAGGTGGGGTGGAACCTCTTGGAGACATTAAAGAAAAAGGTATTTATCAGATTAAAGACCCTAGTTTAAGGTTGAATAAAATAGTTTTCAGTTTTTATATACAACTCGGTTGCAATGTAATAACAGTTCAATAAAGGCCTCTTTAACTGCCTGAAATTCACCCATTCTCATTAGACAATGTAATATCTAAAATAGCCTAATTGGTTCCCTTATTGGTTATACCTTGTTGGTTCCCCAACATTTGACCTGGAAAACCATTCTCTCTGAATTCATCCTCAAACAAAGTGCTATTACTTTGTTTGCCCATCCTTTATGAAAAATCCTGCATTATTGCTGCATTTCTTCAGTACACTTAAATTTTCTTATCAATATGTAAGTATTGCTGTGTGGAAAGATGGAACCATTCTCCAACAGTTTTCTTCTCTCTCTCTGATTTTACTACTTTATCCCATTGTTTACAATGAGGGCTCTCTGATCCCACAGATTTTTATTTAGAGTTACAGTGCAGAATAGGTATTTCTGGCCATTTGATCTGCACTGCTCAGCAACATCCAGCATCCAATTATTTATCTATCTCTTTGAAAAGTTGAAACCTCTGGAATAGTTCACTCCCATTTTGAATACTTTTCAATCATTTTGCTCCATTGACTACTGGATTTTGGCTATTTATTTCTACCTGTACTATGAATTCACCTATCCTCTTACCATTCTGTACACATTCAGATAGAGTTTGTTTTGCTTGTTCTGATTCTAATGGGAGTGCCCCTTTTCTACAGAATCTGGTTATTATTACCCATTTAAACCTGATTCTCATCCTGATCACTTACTTCTACTTATCTATCTAAATTTCCTCTCACCAAAATTCTCCCTCCAGCTATTTAGTCTAAAGGCTCATCCACAGCTTCAGGTATGTGATTTATTAGGACCTGATACCAGCCAAGTTCAAGTGAAGCCCAGTCCAACTGACCTCCTTCCACAGTGCTTGTGCTAGGGCCCTATGGGTTGTCCCCATACCGACCTCTGAACCACATATCCAACAAAACTCTGATTTACTGCCTGCTAATTTGCTCTTGGTACGGTCATGCAGAGATGATTACCTTTGTGGTTCTACTTTCAATTTAGACCCTAAATTCTTGAATCCTTTCAGCCAAACCTCTGTTTTTATTCATGTCTTTGTTTCCCACGAAATGTACAAAACCTGAGTTTTCTTGACATGAATCTTGGCTTATGTTGGAGAAGTTGTAACTGCTTCAGAAAAGGCTAAGAGCACTTTTGAGAGAGGTGTTCAATATTACGAAAGATTTAGATAAGATAGTTAAAGAAGACTTTTAGCCCACGAGTTTAAGGTTTTGGAAAGGAACCAGATAAGGATGTGAGGGAGAATTACTTTTACGCAACATATAGTAATGAGCCAGAAGAAGCTGCTTATGAGTATAGGAGAAATGGAGGTGATTGATAATTTCAAAGGGAAATCGAATGAGGACATAAGGGAAATAAATTTACAGCATAATGGGGAAAGAACAGAATGTATTTGAATAAAGTTCTGAATAGAGTGATAACATAGTTACAGAGCCAAATGATCTTCAGTGACAATTTGTTTCTACGACCCTTTGCTTTATATACCATTCTCACACTCAATTCATTCCAAAGCACTTCACAGCTAATTGTGCTCACGTTTAATGTAAGAAAGATGGCAGCCAACTCAAATGTGGCAAGTTCCCACAAACAGATGGTAAACTCCACAAACAAAACTTGATAATGACCATATAATCTGTTTTTAGGTATTAAAGAATAAATATTGGCCAAGGCACCGGAATAACTCCCCCGCTATTTCTTCAAAATAGTGCTGTGAGATCTTTTACATATACATCTGAGAGACCAGATGGGGCCTCAGTTTAATGCTTTGTTTTAGAAAAAAGGCACTTCTAATATCACAGCACTCCTTCAACACTTTTGGTACACTTTGCAGTAAGCTCTGGAGCTAGATTTAATTGCACAACTATCTACATTAAAGCTGAGGGGGTCAACAAATGAAACACGACAAAATTTCAGCTATACAAGCATGAAGGAATATAGAGGGATTGGAATTAAAGGGAATGTGCTGAGCAGAAAGGTTTTAAGAAAAATGCATATTATAGAAGTGTTAAGAGGAAAAACATTTTCTGAGGAATTAGAATCAGATTTAATATCACTGGCATGTCATGAAAAATGTTAACTTTGCAGCAGCAGTACATGATAAATATGGAAAAAAAGAATTACAGTAAATATGTGTGTATGTATATGTGTGTGTGTGCAATTAAGTTAAAATAGGTGGTGCAAATACAAATAAAAAAGGTAGTGAGGTAACGTCTGTTTAGAAATCAGATGACAGAGGAGCTGTTCCTGAATCACTGTGCCTTCAGGCTTCTTTACCACCTTCCTGATGGTAACAATGAAAAGAGGGCATGTCCTAGTTGATAGGGATCCTTAATGATGGACGCTGCCTTTTTGAATTGAATTGACTTTATTTCTTACACCCTTCACACATGAGGAGTAAAAATCTTTACGTTACGTCTCTGTCTGAAAATGCAATAAGTAAAGATGAGCGGGAAACCGGAGGACTGGGAAGCTTTTAAAGAGCAACAGAAGATAACAAAAAAGGCAATATGCCAAGAAAAAATGAGGTAGGAAGGTAAACTAGTCAAGAATATAAAGGAGGATAGTAAAAGCTTCTTTAGGTATGTGAATAGCAAAAAAATAGTTAAGACCAAAATTGGGCCATTGAAGACAGAAACGGGTGAATTGATTATGGGGAACAAGGAAATGGCAGATGAGTTGAACAGGTAGTTTGGATCTGTCTTCACTAGGGAAAACTCAAACAATCTCCCAGATGTAATTGCGGCCAAAGGAACTAGGGTAAAGGATGAACTGAAGGAAATTTATATTAGGCAAGAAACAGTGTTGGATAGACTGTTGAGTCTGAAGGCTGATAAGTCCCTGGGACCTGATGGTCTGCATCCCAAGGTACTTAAAGAGGTGGCTCTAGAAATCGTGGATGCATTGGTAATTATTTTCCAATGTTCTACAGACTCAGGAACAGTTCCTGCTGATTGGAGTGTGGCTAATGTTGTCCTACTTTTCAAGAAAGGAGGGAGAGAGAAAACAGGGAATTATAGACCGGTTAGCCTGACGTCAGTGGTGGGAAAGGTGCTGAAATCAATTATAAAAGAGGAAATTATGACACATTTGGATAGCAGTAGAAGGATCAGTCTGAGTCAGCTTGGATTTATGAAGGGAAAATCATGCTTGACTAATCTTCTGGAGTTTTTTGAGGATGTAACTATGAAAATGGACAAGGGAGAGCCAGTGGATGTAGTGTACCTGGACTTCCAGAAAACTTTTGATAAAGTCCCACATAGGAGATTAGTGGGCAAAATTAGGGCACATGGTATTGGGGGCAGAGTACTGACATGGATTGAAAATCGGCTGGCTGACAGGGAACAAAGAGTAGTGATTAAGGGTCCCTTTCGGAATGGCAGGCTGTGACCAGTGGGGTACCACAAGGTTTGGTGCTGGGACCGCAGCTGTTTACAATATACATTAATGATTTAGATGAAGGGATTAAAAGTAACATTAGCAAATTTGCTAATGACACAAAGCTGGGTGGCAGTGTGAAATGTGAGGAGGATGTTATGAGAATGCAGGGTGACTTGGACAGGTTGGGTGAGTGGGCAAATGTATAGCAGATGCAGTTTAATGTGGATAAATGTGAGGTTATCCACTTTGGTGGCAAGAACAGGAAGGCAGATTACTATCTAAATAGAATCAAGTTAGGAAAAGGGAAGTACAACGAGATCTAGGTGTTCTTGTACATCAGTCAATGAAAGCAAGCATGCAGGTACAGCAGGCAGTGAAGAAAGCTAATGGCATGCTGGCTTTTATAACGAGAGGAATTGAGTATAGGAGTAAAGAGGTCCTTCTGCAGTTGTACAGGGCCCAGGTGAGACCCCACCTGGAGTATTGTGTGCAGTTTTGGTCTCCAGATTTGAGGAAGGACATTCTTGCTATTGAGGGAGTGCAGCGTAGGTTCACAAGGTTAATTCCCGGAATGGCGGGACTGTCATATGTTGAAAGATTGGAGCAACTGGGCTTGTATACACTGGAATTTAGAAGGATGAGAGGGGATCTGATTGAAACATAAGATTATTAAGGGATCGGACACGCTGGAGGCAGGAAGCATGTTCCCGCTGATGGGTGAGTCCAGAACTAGAGGCCACAGTTTAAGAATAAGGGGTAGGCTATTTAGAACAGATGTGCGGAAAAACTTTTTCACCCAGAGAGAGGTGGATATGTGGAATGCTCTGCCCCAGAAGGCAGTGGAGGCCAAGTCTCTAGATGCATTCAAGAGAGAGTTAGATAGAGCTCCTATAGATAGCAGGGTCAAGGGATATGGGGAGAGGGCAGGAACGGGGTACTGATTGTGTATGATCAGCCATGATCACAGTGAATGGTGGTGCTGGCTAGAAGGGCCGTATGGCCTACTCCTGCACCTACTGTCTATTGTCTATTGCAATGTGCAAATTATAGTAATTTGTAATAAACAGTATGTATAGTCAATTTAGTTTAGAAATACAGTTATGCACTGCTCCTTGAAGATGTCTTGGTTATGACAGAGGCTGGTACCCATGATGGAGTTGATTAGTTTTACAACTCTGCTTCTTTTGATCCTGTGCAGTAGCCACCACCAACCCCCCCTCCCCCCTCCCCATACCAGACAGTTTTGCAGCCCGCCAGAATGCTCTCCGGGCATCATCTGTAAAACTGTTCGAGTGTTTTAGGTGACAAACCAAATCTCCTCAAAATCCTAATTAAATATAATCTCTGTCTTGCCTTCTTTGTAGCTGCATCAATAGGTCGGGACCAGGTTAGTTTCTCAGAAATGTCGACACCCAGGAACATGAAATTGTCACTCTCTCCACTTCTGATCCCTCTTTGAGAATCGGTGTGTGGTCACCCGTCTTAACCTTTCTAAAGCCCACAATCAGTTCTTTGGTCTTATTGACACTGAGTGCAAAGGTCATTGCTGCAACACCACTCAACCAGCTGGTATGTCTTGCTCCTGTACACCCTTTTGTTTCCATCTGGGATTCTGTGAGCAAGGTTATATCATCAGCAAATTTATAGGTGGCATTTGAGCTATGACTAGCGACGCAGTCGTGGATATAGAGGGAATAGAGCAGTAGGCTAAGCACACACCCCTGTGGTATGCCAGTGTTGACAATGTAACCTTTGGGTTGAGGAGGGTTAGTTAATGGCAGATGGATGATGGAAAATGGAGGGCTATGTAGGAGGGAAGGGTTAGATTGATCTTAGTGTAGGTTAAAAGGTCGGCACAACATTGTGGGCTGAAGGGCCAGTACTGTGCTGTGTTCTATGTTCTACTTAGTTACATTTGATCAGGATCAAGAAAAGTCTGGGTGGACCTTAAGAAGGAGCTAAGTAGAGATGGGAAGGCAAGGTATAATTTGCTACATTTTAAGTTAGTGTGGGTTCAAGTGGAGGACAGAATGATATACCTGAACAGGAATTTCTTTGTAAGTATATAATAACTATGAGCTCTAATTTTGTTTAATAACATCTTCTCTGTGACACTTCATTGAAGCCTAGATACACTGAAACCCCAGGCAATGCTCTTATTTACTGGATTCATCACATCTTCATAACACATTAATAAATCTGTGTTTGACACAACTAAATTTGTCAAACATGATGTCTCTTTGATAAATCTATATTGATACTGACCAATCCAATTGTTAATATTGTTTCTCTTACCACATTTTCCATACTACTGATGTCAGACCAGATGTCTGGCAAGTTGGTCTATGATTTCCGATTATACAAAAGATAAACTGTAGTCTTGTGGAACCATTGTGGAATCAATGAGTTTTTTAAAGTTGACAACTAGTTCAAGAGTTATTTACATAATCAAGTGATTTTGAAACCTTGGAAGGTAGGTCATCAGGCTCCAGGGATTTATGGACTTTCAGCCCTATTAACTTCTCTGATACTTTTTTTTTGCCTTTTAGTTCCCCATTCGCTCTTGACATGTTAATCTCCATTATTTCCAGTAGATTTTTGTATCTTCTTCCATAAAGACTTAAATTAGTTGTTGAAGTTATTGTCACTTATTCCCCAATACAAATTTTCCTTTCTCAATCTGTGTGGGATCTATAGTAATCTTTTCCTTTTTACACAGCCAGAGAAACTTATACAATTTGATGTTTTTTAAGTATTTCTCACTAGAGTGTTAACAATACCTTGGTTCTCTTTTAACTCAGTTCTGTAATAGATCCAATCATTTTGTTTTCTGCTCTTTTTGATAATATTAGATGATTTTACCTTTAACTTCATAGCATTATTAACTTTTACTATTTATCAGGTTTGGAACTGTTTCTTGTCTGAATTTCGTCCCTTTACAAGGATATAGTTAATTGTAATTTACCAATTACTTCATTAAATGTTAACCATCGTTTACCTACCCAACATTTTAATATAGTTTCCCAATCAGCATAGTCTATTCAAATATAGTTTCCTTGCTTAAGCCCCAGATTCATAAATTACTTTGAATATTTTTACAAAATTCTGTCATACTAAGATCACACTTTCTAAAGTAAAAAGGGCACAGATATAAATGAGATTGGTTAATAATTTGAGAATGATGAAAGTCACTGAAGAATTTATAAGGGTTATATCCAGCATGAGCACTATTCTTAACAACATAATTTTCTGTACAATAATACAGCAGATTTGGTTTGTATCAGTTAACAGATGTTCTAGTGAATGAAATTCTACATGGAGCAGATGAAACTGATATCAAATGTGGAGTGATTGGAGAAATCGGCTGTTCTTGGCCAATTACTGAGGGTGAAAAGAAAGTTCTTCAAGCCACTGCTGAGGCACAGACGCAGCTTGGCTGTCCTGTTATCATTCACCCTGGCAGAAATGTTGAATCACCTTTCCAGATTATTCGAATACTTCAGGAGGCTGGGGCTGACATCTCCAAAACAGTCATGTCCCATCTAGACCGGTAAGTTAAGAAAGTTGTACAGTTTATTAGCTCATCTGCAAAATATTTTTCAAGTCTCATTTATTATATGAGGAGTGGCTATGAAAGAAACAAAATATTTGACTGGGTTGAAATTATCTTGTTTGGAACAGACTGGTTTGGATATATAGGATCACAGTTGAGGAATGATATGTTTAGTAACGTATTTAGTTCTTCAATTTTTACAATATAGAATACATTCTTTATCATTAATGCTGTTTGTTTGGGAACTGAATTTGTTGACAGGGCATTTTGGAAATGTAATATGGCATACTGTCCATTTAACATTCCTGACCAGGGACACATTTCTGCTCAGTGTACATGGCCAACATAATTCCTGAGGTTCAGATTGATACTGTGGTCTTTGATTGATTCTTCAGCTACTTCTAAAGTGATCCACTATGTTTCACATACTTTCCAAAAACAGGAGTTCCCTTTTGGATCCTTGATAGATGCAATTGGATAATATTGAAGAAAGCAAACCGACATGAGGCAAGGCATTAAGTACAAGAACAGGGACATCATATTATAGCTATACTAGACACTGATGAGACAACACCTGGAGTATTGTGTGCATTTCTGTTTTCCTTACTGTTGAAAGGAAATGATCAAGCTAGAGAAGGAGCAGAAAGAGGGATTGAGTTATGACTAGCACTGTTTTCCCAGGAGAGAAGGAGGTGGAGTGGTTCCCTTACAGAGGCTCACAGAGATCTGACCAGCATACATAGGTTGATAGTCACCATCGTTTTTCCAGTTTTAAGGGAATCTAAAACGAGAGGGCAAAGTGATGAGGTAAGAAAGAGTTAACAGGAACCTGAGGGACAAGTTGTTCATATAGAGGGTGGGTACATAGAACGAACTTCTATGTTGGGTACATAGAACGAACTTCCACAGAAAGTGGGAGAAGCAGTACAATTATATCCTTTAAAAGACACGTCATGGATTTGAAAAATTTAGAGGGATATGGGCCAAATGCAAGCAAATGGGAATAGCTTATGGAAGTAGTTTAGTTGGCATAGATGACTGGGTTTAAGGGCCCATTTCTATGCTTCATAACTCTATATGGCTCCAATGTTGCTCAATCAAAACAATGTAAATTAGTGTCCATAGTTTCTTCCAAATTTAAGTACCTCTTATGCAGACTTATTCTATTAAAGTCTTTAAAACTAATTCCCTTGATTTATTATTTACTCTTGTCAGCTTCTGTTTAGTATCTAATTGTCTTAAAAGCACAGTGGGATTTTTTTTTATATTATAAACCATTTTGTGCATGCTGACATTTGCCCAGTTGTACTTGATAATTTTAAGTTAACTGTTCTTGAGTTAATGATGAAGTACAAGTGTTTTATTTATTCATTCTGCACACTTGGCCCTTGTTAGCATTGCCAGTATTTACTACCCAGTCTTAGTTGTCCTTGAGAAGAATGTAGCATGGCATCTTCTTTACCTGCTGCTGTCCTTGTATGCGTACTCCCACAGCATTGGTGAGTAGGGAGTTTCAAGGCTTAGGCCTCGCTGTGATGAAGGAACACCTATATGTTTTCAAATCAGAATGATAAGTAACCTGCAGGGATTGTTCGCATGTTTTTGTATGGGGACAATTGATGGTTTGGGAAATGTTGTTAAACCGGTGTACTGGGCATTGTTTTGTAAAACTTCCTTGATTAGCAGATCCACAGAAAGTTATTTCAAAAGTGCCAAAATAGAAGTCTGGCCCGGCTTATAATACAGAACTAGCACCTGAATATTAAAATGTCTTAGTATAGTTTGAACTGTAAGCTATTAGGATTTTATTCCATATTTAATAAGTTTCCTGTACAATAAAAGTAGAAGGACTGTGGGCAATAATTACCTTGTAGAAAAAATCAATCACAGCTTTCAGAGTTTCCAAAACAACTGTATAAGGTACTTCTGTAAATGAGGTACCACTGTGTTTCATCTGCATACATCACCGTCCAGCTTTGTGACAAATGACAAGCGTATCTCAATTATCCATCCCATGTGTTCTTTGAAACAATAAATTGCAAGGTAACTTGTTTTTTCTCTGCAAACCGGTTATTTTCAGATTCTACAATATACTGTCAATCCCCTACAATCTAACATCCAGTGCAGAGGTATATAGCTGAATGGATTCTGGGCAGTTGATAACATCCAGTCCTGAAGAGAAAATTCTACCTATTATTTGAAGGCCATTACCTCTATACAATATAAACCAGAAACAATCTAGTGATGCAGACAATTCAGGAAGGAGAGGAACAATGCAGAAAACAGAAGTTAGAACCAGTGTAAGCAAAATAAATAGAAAACAGAAAATAGAGGCAAGAAGCAAATGAACTCAAACAAAAATCGCAGAATTGAAAGTGTGTTTTCTGCAGGATAGAAAAATTAATGTAACATTGGGAATTAAATAGGTGTGATCCGATTGTCACTGAGATAACATGTTAGCACCAAAGGTGGGTGCTCAAGGCTATTCTCAATTTATGAAGGGCAGGTAAATGGATTTGGGGTGGCTTGACACTATTGAGAAAGAATCACTATATATCACTATTGAGAATCTGTAGCAGTGAGAATTAAATATGGCTTGGCAGATCATGATCTTAGAATTAGAATCAGTTTGAGCAATGCTAACAAGCAGCAAATAATGAAAACAACGTCAGAATTAATACTGAATGCCAAAAAGTTATTTTAACATAGGGCATGTTTCAGGAATAATACAGCAATCATGGAAGGACATTAATCTAAATATAGGCTGCTGGTAATAAGGTGGAGGGTGAATTCATGCAATGTAAACATGTTTTTTAGATTAATACGTTACTGAAGCCTATAGTAATATGCTATTTTATATCTCATATTGCAGAGGGATTTTAGGAAAGAGTGATGTGATATGATATATTGAGTTTTAAAGTCACACGGTTCAATCTGAAACTGGTGTTGTGAATCAAAACAAAAGAGGATCTGAGGGACGAGTTTGCACTGACACAGGAGATTCTGCAGAGCAATACACACACACAATGCTGGAGGAGCTCAACAGGTCAAGCAGCATCTATGGAAAGGAGTAAAGTGCTGGCAATTCAGGCTGAGGCCATTCATCAGGACTATTTCAGGTTTTTATTTCTCTCCACAGGTGTTGCCTAACCTGCTGAGTTCCTCGGCCATTTTTTGTATGTTACTCTGGATTTACAGCATCTGCAAATTCTCTTATGTAGAGAAACCATGAGCTCTCTGTGGAGTGTCAGAGGCTGAGGGTGACCTGATAGAACTTGGTAAAATTATGAAAAGGGATAGAAAGTCAGAATATTTTTCCCATGGTGTAAGTTTCAAATACTAGCAGGAGAAAGTTTAAGAAAATGTGTGAGGGAAACAGAGGATAGTAGGTGCCTGGAATATACTGCCTAGGGAGGTGCTGGAATTGGATATGATAATAATGTTTAAGACACAGTTACATGAACAAGCAGGGAATGGATGAATGTAGAGCATGTGTAGGCATATGGGATTAATTTAAATTGGCATCACAGACAGCAGACATCATGGGCTAAAGGACCTATTCTTTTGCTATATTGTTATATGTTCTATGAAGAGCGTATCTTTTTAAAGGCAAATGGGAAGTTCAACTAACTAAACCTGAATTTTTTTAAACTAGCGTTTGCAATGATAAACATGGAACTGTTGGATTTTCTTAGAAGTGATTTAGTTGGGAAGGAAATCTGTATCATGCTTACCAAGTTTGGCTACATGTGACACCAGACCATCAATATAATTCACTCTTAACCATATATAACCATATAACAATTACAGCATGGAAACAGGCCATCTGGGCCCTTCTAGTCCATGCTGAATGCTTACTCCCACTGACCAGCCCTCAGCCCATAACCCTCCATTCCTTTCCTGTCCATATACCTATCTAATTTTACTTTAAATGACAATACCGAACCTGCCTCTACCACTTCTACTGGAAGCTCGTTCCACACAGCTACCACTCTCTGAGTAAAGAAGTTCCCCCTCGTGTTACCCCTAAACTTTTGCCCCTTAACTCTCAACTCATGTCCTCTTGTTTGAATCTCCCCTACTCTCAATGAAAAAAGCCTATCCACATCAACTCTATCTATCCCCCTCATAATTTTAAATACCTCTATCAAGTCCCCCCTCAAACTTCTATACTCCAAAGAATAAAGACCTAACTTGTTCAACCTTTCTCTGTAACTTAGGTGCTGAAACCCAGGTAACATTCTAGTAAATCTTCTCTGTATTCTCTCTATTTTGTTGACATCTTTCCTATCATTCGGTGACCAAACTGTACACAATACTCCAAATTCGGCCTTACCAATGCCTTGAACAATTTTAACATTACATCCCAACTCCTATACTCAATGCTCTGATTTATAAAGGCTAGCATACCAAAAGCTTTCTTCATCACCCTATCCACATGAGATTCCACCTTCAAGGAACAATGCACCATTATTCCTAGATCACTCTGTTCTACTGCATTCTTCAATGTCCTACCATTTACCATGTATGTCCTATTTTGGATTATTCCTACCAAAATGTAGCACCTCACACTTATCAGCATTAAACTCCATCTGCCATCGTTCAGTCCACTCTTTTAACTGGTCTAAATCTCTCTGCAAGCTTTGAAAATCTACTTCATTATCCACAATGCCACCTATCTTAGTATCATCTGCATACTTACTAATCCAATTTACCACCCCATCATCCAAATCATTAATATATATGACAAACAACATTGGACCCAGTACAGATCCCTGAGGCACACCACTAGTCACTGGCCTCCAACATGACAAACAGTTATCCACCACTACTCTCTGGCATCCCCCATCCAGCCACTGTTGAATCCATTTTATTACTTAAATATTAATATCTAACGATTGAACCCTCCTAACTAACCTTCCATACGGAACTTTGTCAAAGGCCTAACTGAAGTCCATATAGAGAATATTCACTGCTTTACTTTCGTTAACTTTCCTAGTAACCTCTTCAAAAAATTCAATAAGATTTGTCAAACATGACATTCCACGCACAAATGCATGATGACTGTTCCTAATCAGACCCTGTCTATCCAGATAATTATATATACCATCTCTAAGAATATTTTCCATTAATTTACCCACCACTGACATCAAACTGTCAGGCCTTTAATTGCTAGATTTACTCTTAGAACCCTTTTTAAACAATGGAACCACATGAGCAATATGCCAATCTTCCGGCACCATCCCTGTTTCTAATGACATTTGAAATATTTCTGTCAGCATCCTTGCTATATCTATACTAACTTCCCTCAAGGTCCTAGGGAATATCTGTCAGGACCTGGAGATTTATCCACTTTTATATTCCTTAAAGTGCCAGTACTTCCTCGTCTTTAATTGTCATAGTTTCCATAACTTCCCTACTTGTTTCCCTTACCTTACACAATCCAATATCCTTCTCCTTAGTTAATACCAAAGAAAAGAAATTGTTCAAAATCTCCCTCATCTCTTTCGGCTCCACACATAGCTGTCCACTCTGATTCTCTAAGGGACCAATTTTATTCCTCACTATCCTTTTGCTATTAATATAACCGTAGAAACCCTTTGGATTTATTTTCACCTTACTTGACAAAGCAACCTCATATCTTCTTTTAGCTTTACTAATTTCTTTCTTAAGATTCTTTTTACATTTTTTATATTCCTCGAGTACCTTATTTACTCCATTCTGCCTATATTTATTGTAGATATATATCTTTTTCTGAACCAAGTTTGCAATATCCCTTGAAAACCATGGCTGTCTCAAACTTTTAACCTTTCCTTTCAACCTAACAGGAACATAAAGGTTCTGTACCCTCAAAATTTCACCTTTAAATGACCTCCATTTCTCTATTACATCCTTCCCATAAAACAAATTGTCCCAATCCACTCCTTCTAAATCCTTTCACATCTCCTCAAAGTTAGCCTTTCTCCAATCAAAAATCTCAACCCTGAGTCCAGTCCTATCCTTCTCCATAATTATATTGAAACTAATGGCATTGTGATCACTGGACCCGAAGTGCTCCCCAACACGTACCTCTGTCACCTGAACTATCTCATTCCCTAACAGGAGATCCAACACTGCCCCTTATCTAGTTGGTCCCTCTATGTATTGCTGCAAAAAAGCTATCCTGCACACATTTTACAAACTCCCAATCATTCAGCCCTTTTACAGTATGGGCTTCCCAGTCTATGTGTGGAAAATTAAAATCTCCCACAATTACAACCCTGTGCTTTTGACAAATATCTGCTATCTTCTTACAAATTTGCTCCTCCAATTCTCGCTCCCCATTAGGTGGTTTATAATACACCCCTATAAGTGTTACTACACCTTTCCCATTCCTCAGTTCCACCCAAATAGTCTCCCTAGATGAGCCCTCTAATCTATTTATCTAATCCTTTTAAGCATTGGGGCTGGACCATATATCTACATATGGTAAACGATTAAATAATAAATGAAGCAAAAGAGTTCTGTCCATTGATTCCCAACATTTTCTTTGCATAAGTCAGTCAATTTGGTCCTTGTCATAAAAATCTCTCCCTAAACACCTGGTCCATCCATCACCCTTATAAATATCTAAGGTAGAACGAGATTCTTTGCATCTATCTTGATGTTACATTGAACTGAATTGAAAAGACTTTATTACATCCTTCACATGCATCAAGAGTAAAAATCTTTATGTTACGTCTCTGTCTAAATTATAGTAATTTGTAAAAAGGCTTTGGGAAAAGACTTTAAACCTATTGATCTCTTCCATCACCAATTCTCTCCCTGCTGTAACTTATCTATTGTTGAAACGTTTATCTGCATCTTTGGCTTCTCTACATCTGACGATTTTAATACTTTTACCCAAACACATTCATTCAACAACCTGTGAATTGAGATAATTCAAAATTCGGCTGCAGATGTCCCAAATAGCATCATGCTCTATTCACTATATGTACCCTCTGACCAATATTGGCTTAAAGATCAGGTAGTGTTTATTGGTCATGATCTGTACTAATCCAGCCTGTTGTTCTGAACTTTCAAGAGCTTTGCACTCTCTTGATATTGTACTAGAGTGTTATTCTTAACTCACACCATTGGAGCCCACAACAGGAGTTTCACAAAGAATGGAAACAACCAGGGATTTAAAATACCTAAATAAATTGTATATTAATTTTGTAGTGTATATTTGAGTAATGTAAATATGTTGGTTCATTATTCATTCATTGTTTACATAATGCTTTATGGGTTATATGGAAGACATAAATGAATGGCACAGGTAATTACACCATCATGTCCTATGTGAGCGCCTCACTAAGAGAAAAGCAAGGAAAAGCTAAGAATGCAAATACCCTGGCTCCTGTGTTTGGATTCATTTCTGAAGTTACAAAACATAACCATGGTAATGAGGATGATTTAAAACAAAATCAAGGCAACTGCCTAGCAAGTGCAGCACATTTTTCTACAAAAGGAGAGAGAGAGCCATTAGAGTTAACAAAAAGCACAACACGTTTTTCTTCAGAAGGGAGAAAGACATTTGAGTTTTGAAAAGAAAGGCAGGAAACAGGCAAAATTAACAAGCAGCAAATATGGTCAAGGGTTCATAAGCAGTGTGTAGTGGTTAAAAATAACAATAAATAAATAAAACAAAAATAGCTGGGTGGACTACAAAGGAAAAAAATAGATGTGCTTGATAGCAGAACAGAACAATTTAGCCAGTATTTGAAGGAACTGAAATATAGGATGAAAAATGAATGCCAATATTGCTGAGTGCAATGGGTGGAAAAGCATACAGTTTGCTTAGAAGTTTAACTACTCCAACCAAACCAGCTGCTATGAGTTATGCTGATATCATGAGCATGATGCAGAAACAGTTAGAACCAAAACCATTGTTGATTGCAGAACACATTAAGACACAAACACAGAATCAAAAGAAAGGGGAGACAATTTCATCTTATGTGGCTGAATTAAAGAAATTAGCTGAGCATTGTCAATTCAGAGAGGGGTTTAATGATGCACTAAAGGATCATTTAGTTTGTGGATTCTTACAAGAAAGCATCCGAATACAGCTCCTAACTAAAGCACTAATCACCTTTAAAAGAGCAGTTGAAATCACTCTATCAATGGTTACAGCAGCCAGAGATGCAAGTGGGTTGTACTGGAAAATAAAAATGAGCATGAATGAAATTGCAATGTCTAAACGGAACTCTAACTGTACAAAAAATGTTTTACTGTTGGGCATCAGACAACAGACCAATGCAGGTTCAATGGCAAAGCCTGCAGAAAATGCAACAAAGTAGGACACATGGAAAGAGCATGTGAGGGAGACAAAATAAATGGACTGCACATGGATAGAGAAAAGCACAAAAAATCAAGTTGCAGTTTCAAAAAGAGCATTAATCTGCATGCTGTTGATGAAACATTTGATAATGATGAGAATGACATAGGACTGACTAGCCTTGAGGTTTACAATGTGAAAACTAACAAGAGATATGCAATATATATTATACCAAAAATGCATGGCAAATTAATTAAAATGAATTTGGACATCTGCTCAACTGTTTTAGTCATTACACAAAATTAATTTGAATGACATTTCAAAAGTAATGATCTAAAGCCTGCAGGTGTCCAACAAAGAACCTATACAAAGAAAAGTTAATTACTGTGGGAATGACATTCATTGCAGTGAAATACAACAAACAATAAGCCACATTGGGCTTGTATATGGTATATGAGAGGGCAGCATTGTGGGGCTGTAATTGGCTGAGATAACTACAACTTGATAGGAGATATATTCAGCATTTGCATACCACATCTCCTACAATAGAGGCAACTGAAAGCAAACTAAGAAAATTACTTTCTTTCCTGAATTAGGGTTTTTGCCCAAAACATCAACTGTTTACTCTTTTCCATAGATGCAGCCTGGCCTGCTGAATTCCTCTGGCATTTTGTGTATATTAAGGTAGTGGGTGATGCCAGAACCATGTTCAAGAATGGCATTGAAAATTTTAAATATATCAAGGGTAAAATAGTGTTAAATGAGAATTCCACACCCACGTTTTACAAAACCCATCTGGTACTATCCATGATGAAGTGGCCAGTGAGCTATATCAGATGGAAACTGAAGGAATTCTTTCCAAGGTTGTGTTGAGCCCATGGTCAATACTAGTGATCCCAGTAGACAAGAGGGATGGTTCTGTCCAAATCTGTGGTGACTTTAAATGGCATCATCAACCCAGTACTGAAAGTAGATCAATACTCTCTTCCCAGGATAAAGGAGATCTTTGCAAACCTTTCTAGAGAGAAAAACTTCAGCAAGTGGAATTAGCTGAGGCCTACCTACATATGGAGATTGAAAGATGAGTCCTAAGTGTTTCTTACCATAAACACTCACAAAGGGCTTTATTGCTATAATAGGCGTATTGTTAGAGTAACATCTGCACCTGCACTCTGGCAAAAAGCTGTGGACCAGGCACTGCAAGGCTCCCCAGGCACTCCCTGTTACCTGGATGATATTGTTGTTACCAATGAGAATGACAAAGAACATCTCCAAAATCTCAAGGCAGTGTTAAGATTAGAGGATTATTGGCTCAGAGCACAATGCAACAAGTATGAATTCTTTATATCACTTCTTTGATGCACAAGGATTACATAAGTGTGCTGAGAAAAATCAAGCAGTGGTGGGTGGATGGTCCAAGGCCAAAGGACGTGTCACAGTTGTGGGCCTTTTTAGGATTTGTCAATTACTATAACAGGTTCCAGCCAAACCTGGCTACTGTGCTCCACCCCTTGAACTCATTTCTGCAGATTGGGAAGAAATGATAATAGACAAATTGGTGCGAGGAGGCTTTCAAAAAGGTAAAGGAAATGGTGACATCAAACATGGTACTCACACATTATGATCCACATCACCCAGTGAAGCTTGCCTGTAACAACTCGCCTAATGGTATAATCATGTAACATGCTATAAGTGATGGAACTGAATGCCCCATAGCCTTTACATCTCATTCCCTTACTGCTGCAGAGAAAAAATTACACACAGAATGACAGAGAGGTCTTGAGTCTGCTTTGGGGTGTAAAATGTTTCAACTAGTACCTGTATGGGAGAGAGTTTACTCTCATTACTGATCATCAAGCAAAAGTGACCATTTTCAGTCCACAGCAGCAGCACAAATGTAGACATGGGCTCTGTCCTGTTTACCCTTGGGAAAGGAAATACTTGACGAACTTACAAAAGAGGACACTCTTCTTGACATATTTTCTCAAATGCAAATCAAAACTCTCCACATTACAGCAGAGATGATCCAAGAGGAAATCAGAAAAGACTCGTGCTATCTCAAGTACAGATAGCAACCAAAAATTGTCAGGAATGTGCAGCAGAAATTCCAGCTCCCCCATCTTTAACTAGTGCCACGATGAAATTGCCGCTGACAGGGGTTGCCCTATGTGGTGCTTGGAAGTTGTTGTATCACCCAAGCTGAGAGCTAAAGTGTTGGAGGAGCTATGTGCCAGTCATCAGGTCATAGTCAAAATGAAAGCATTAGCTCGAAGCTTTGTCGGGTGGCCTAGGATAGATCAACAGTTTGAGCAGCTTGCCGTGCACTGTTAAGGATGCCAGCACATCTAGAAGATGCCAAGAGCAGTGCCTCTCCATCCCAGGGAAAAGCCTGCATTGCCCTGGCAGAGGATTCATGTGGATTTTGCCAGATCATTCATGGGCACAAATTTCATAGTAGTAGTAGTAACCTCCACTACAGTCTTGAGCTCCGTTGATGTGTTGAGAAGCCTTTTCTCAAGGACTGCTGTTCCAGAACACATAGTCAGTGACAATGGACCACAGTTTGTTGTGGAACAGTTTTAGTTATTCCAGAAAGTGAATAGAATAAGGCATGTTACATCTGCACCACCCAGCTACAAACGGCTTGGCGGAACGGCTTCTTTAGAGTTTAAGAATGCACAACAATCAATGTCAGCAGAACATATTACACTGACACGGAATGAGGAGTTTACCCATTTCCTCCTTGGCTGTCACAATGCAGCACACTCTGCAACAGCAACTCTCCTGCTAGGCTGTTCCTGGGCCATTTCCTGTGCTTACACTTGCATCTCCTCAAACCTAATCTCAGAAGGAGTGTGTAGCACAACAACAGACACAAATTGAGAGCTCTTCAAACAAGGAGATTCGATGTTTCCCTCCTGGACAAGCAGTCCTAGCAAGGGACTACCAAACTGACTCAAAGTGGGTGCTTGGAAAGACTAAGGACCACTCACCTACACAGGGGAGATTGAGTCACATTGTCATCTGAAGACAAGACATCAATCAATTGAGGAGAGTGTAGTCAGATTTTAGAGAAGAAAGTTGTCCAGAGTTGAAAGAGTCGCTTCATTCAGTCCCTGAGTCAACTCCTACAGCCATGAGGCCCCAGACCTGAGATAGTTTCACAGCCACATCTCACCTGCCAAGCAGAGTGAGCCAACCTTGTCAAGAAATACGTTACAGAAACATAGAAAACCTACAGCACAATACAGGCCCGGCGGCCCACAAAGTTGTGCCGAGCATGCCCCTACCTTAGAAATTACTAGGCTTACCTATAGCCCTCTATTTTACTAAGCTCCATGTACCTATCCAAACATCTCTTAAAAGACCCTATCGTATCCACTTCTACCACCGTTGCTGGCAGCCCATTCCACACACTCACCACTCTCTGAGTAAAAAACTTAAACCTGTGTCCTCTTGTGGCAACCATTTAAGCCATAGGAAAAAAGCCTCTGACTATCCACGCAATCAGTGCCTCTCATCATCGTATACACCTTTATCAGGTCGCCTCTCATCCTCCGTTGCTCCAAGGAGGAAAGGCCGAGTTCACTCAACCTGTTTTCATAAGACATGCTCCCCAATCCAGGCAACATCCTTGTAAATCTCCTCTGCACCCCTTCTATGGTTTCCACATCCTTCGTGTAGTGAGGTGACCTGAACTGAGCACAGTACTCCAAGTGGGGTCTGACCAGGGTCCTATATAGCTGCAACATTACCTCTCAGCTCCTAAATTCAATTCCACAATTCATGAAGGCCAATACACCATATGCCTTCTTAACCACAGAGTCAACCTGCGCAGCTGCTTTGAGCATCCTATGGACTCAGACCCCAAGATCCCTCTGATCCTCCACACTGCCAAGAGCCTTGCCATTAATACTATATTCTGCCATCATATTTGAACCTACCAAAATGAACCATTTCACACTTAACTGGGTTGAACTCCATCTGCCACTTCTTAGCCCAGTTTGCATCCTATCGACCCGCTCTGACAGCCCTGCACACTATCCACAACACCTCAAACCTTTGTGTCATCAGCAAACTTACTAACCCATCCCTCCACTTCCTCATCCAGGTCATTTATAAAAATCATGAAGAGTAGGGGTCCCAGAACAGATCCCAGAGGCATACCACTGGTCACCAACCTCCATGCAGAATATGACCCGTCTACAACCACTCTTTGCCTTCTATGAGCAAGCCAGTTCTGGATCCACAAAGCAATGTCCCCTTAGATCCTATGCCTCCTTTATCCACATTATCCTGTGAGAGAAAGAAATTCTCCACAGCACTTAAATCTTTAGATCTGAATGGGACAATTTATAATTTGCCATGCTGTGGATGTCTGTATAGTAGTTGTATTATATAGTATACTGTGTATATAGTTGAGATGCATTCTATATTGCCTTTATAGCTAATCAGGGAGGACACAGAGTATTTAATATTTAAGTAATATTATAAAAATATTGTTTGATTAAGTATTCTTTGTTTACATAATTCATTATGGGTTATATGTAAGAAGTACGTGAATGGCATGCATCATTACATCACTAGTGCCTCACTAAAAGAAAGGTAAAGAGTAAATATCTATGCAAATCCCACCTCCTATGTTTTGATTTCAATTTGTTTCTGGAGTTAGAAGCCATAACAATTTTTCTGTACTGAAAGTCACATAGGCACAGCCTTGTCAATGAGGCTGGGAGAAACTTGAAAGTGGCATCAATAAATCCTATGGAGAGAGACGCCCAGGGCTGTTGTGGCCAACTGAACTGTTTCATCCCCCCCTGTAGCTCTTGTCCTTTTACTGCCTAACAGAGAAAATCTGATGGATAATTTATTGCACTTTATTTTATTTCAGCTTCTTTAAATAAACCTTTGCAGGTTGTTCCTATGATGGGTGTTAGCACATTCCCCTGTAGACTTTGTGCATTTCCTTACAGTAGTTCATTTAACCTTCCAGTTCCAATGAAGAACTTGTACCTTAAGTTAAACTGTTCTGCATCTGTAGCTGCAGGACCTAGTAGTTATTTTCCTTGTTTTTGCTTTATTTCTTTTTAAAACCAGATGTAGTGTTGTTGTTGATCCTTCGCTTCCCTTGCTACCTTTCATTTTGTTTGACTCTGAGTATAGGAGTATTGTTGTCAAGTGATATAGCTTTTCTTTAATTTCCCAATGCATCCTAACTTAGTTTCTAAATTTTCCTGATGCAAAGAATAAAAAGTAGCTTCATCCTATGATAGTATAAAGAGCAACCATGAGGGGCAAAGGGAATTGAAGTTAGAGATCTCATAACTAATCCCAAACTCCTGCTGACAATGGTAAAAGACCTCACCCTGCTCTTTCGCTGGTTTCTCACTACTTAAGTTGCTTCTCCCAGTGTATTGCACTAGCAGAAATGTCATACCTATTGCTATTCACTTTAAATTGGAAAATCTGTTTTGAAATGGCCTTCAGTGGTAAATCTTGAATTGGTGTGTTGTTTAAAACCATTCTTTTTAAATATTAGACCATAGGATATAAAAGCAGAAGTAGGCAATTTGGCCCATCGAGTCTGCTCCACCATTCAATCATGGTTGATCCAATTCCTCCATTCCTCTGCCTTCTCCCCATACCCTTTGATGCCCTGGCTAATCAAGAACCTGTCTATCTCTGCCTTAAATGCACCCAATGACTTGGCTTCCACAGCCGCCTGTGGCAACAAATTCCACAGATTTACCGCGCTCTGACTAAAGTAATTTCTCTGTATCACTGTTTCAAGTGGATATCCTTCAATCCTGAAGTCATGCCCTCTTGTCTTAGCCTCCCCTACCATGGAAAATAACTTTGCCATATCTAATGTGTTCAGGCTTTTTAACATTTGGAATGTTTCGATGAGATCCCCCCTCATTCTCTTGAACTCCTGGGAATATGACCCTAGAGCTACCAGATGTTCCTCATACAATAACCCTTTCTTTCCTAGAATCATTCTTGTGAATCTTCTCTGAACCCCCTCCAATGTCAATATATCCTTTCTAAACTAAGGAGCCCAAAACTGCACAGAATACTCCAAGTGTGCTCTCGTGAGTGCCTTATAGAAATTCAACATCACATCCCTGCTCATATATTCTATACCTCTAGAAATGAATGCTAACATTGCATTTGCCTTCTTCACCACTGACTCAACCTGGAGGTTAACCTTTAGTGTATCCTGCACAAGGACTCCCAAGTCCCTTTGCATCTCTGCATTTTGAATTCTCTCCCCATCTAAATATTAATCTGCCCGTTTATTTTTTTCCACCAAAGGGCATGACCGTACACTTTCCAACATTAGATTTCATGTGGCACTTCTTTGCCAATTCCTCTAAACTATCTCTCTGCAGTCTCTCTGTTTCCTCAACACTACCTGCTGCTCCACATATCTTTGTATCATCAGCAAATTTAGCCATAAATCCATTAATACTATAGACCAAATCATTGACATTCTATGGTAAAAAACAGCGGTCCCAACACCAACCCCTTTGGATCTCCACTGGTAACCAGCATCCATCCAGTAAGAATCCCATTATTCCCTTTTTCTGTTTTCTGTTGATCAGCCAATTCTCCACCCATGCTAGTAACTTACCTGTTTTTCCATGGGCTCTTACCTTGCTAAGCAGCCTCATGTGCAGCACCTTGTCAGAAGCCTTCTGAAAATCCATTTACACCACATCCACTGCATCTCCTTTGTCCACCCTACTTGTAAATTCCTCAAAAAATTGCAGTTTTTCAAAAAAATATTGAAGGAGACAGGCCCTGTCAGGACTGTACAGCAGCAGATTGTGTGCACTGTGACCCTTTTCCCCTATTGCCAAAGGCAGAGTCATCTATGTGCAAAGAGCCATTTTCTCAACAATTGAGCAGCTATACTGAAAGATGTAACACAAATTAGTGTTGGTCCTTCTGGCCCTTTGAGCAATGTCACCTAGCAACCCCCGATTTACCCCTATGTTTAATTTCAGTCTGAATTGTCTTTTTTAAATGGCTGTTTTGATTTCTGTCTTTGTTTAAGATGAAGATGTCTTGTTGCACCTTAGAATTATAAGAGGACCTCTAGTCTCCCTGATTGTAGCATCTGTGAGAAGTGCACCTGCGTGCAGCTCCTTACAGATCATGTTGGGATCTGGAGCTGGAGATGGAGATGGAACTGGAGCTGGAGCTGGAGCTGGAGCTGGAGCTCATTCGGGAGAATGAAGAGTTGATAGGTAGGAGCAACAGGGAAACAGTCACACCTAAGTTACAGGAGGCAGGTAGCTGGGTGACTGTAGGGAGAAGGCAAGGGAATAGGCAGACAGTGCAGAGTTTCCCTGTAGCCATCCATCTCAATAACATGAATATCCCATTGGACGCTGTTGTGGGATGGGGGAGGGAGGTGGGTGCTGATGAACCTACCAGGGGAAAGCCACGGTGACCTGGTCTTTGGCACTAAGTCTGGACAGAATGGAAGGAAGGAAAAGAGAAGGGTGAGGGAGATAGGGATTCAATAGTTATGGAAACAGACAAGAGGTTCTGTGGACATGAAAGTAACTCCCGGAAGTATGTTGCCTACCAGACTCCAGGGTCAGAGACATCTCAAATCTGGTCTATAGAATTCTTAAGAGGGAGGATGATCAGCCAGAAGTCATGGTACATATTGGTACCAATGACACAGGTAGGAAAGGGAATGAGGTCCTGAAGACTGAATATATGTATCTAGGTAGGAATATGAAAAGCAGGACCTCAAGGGTAATAATCTTTTGATTGCTATCTGTGCCTTGCAACAGTGAGTGTAAGAGTATAATAAATTGACAGATGAATATGTGGCTGAAGAATTGACATTGGCAACTGGATTTCAGTTTTCTGGTTCATTAGGATCACTTCTGGAAAAATATGACCTGTACAAAAGGAATAAATGGCATCTGAATCCAAGGGGGACAATTGTCCTTGTGGATAGGTTTATTAGAGCTTTTGGGCAGGGTCCTAACTAGGTTGGCAGGGAGATGGGATCAGTGTAATAGGTCAACGTATGGAGACATTGGTGTAAAGGTGGTTTCAACTTGTAGAGAGACTGCGAGGAAGGATAGGCAATGGATGGGGCATAAATGCACTCAGTTGAAAAGGTTGAAGTATGTCTAATGCAAGAAATGTCAGGAACACGGGTGATGAACTTTGAGCATGGATCTACAAGCAATGTTGTGGTCATTACAGAGACTTGGCTGTCACAGGGCAGGAATGGCTGGTGAATGTTCCAGGCTTTTAGATGTTTCAAAATGGACGGGGAAGGTGATAAAAGAGGTGGGGGAGTGGTATTGCTAACCAGAGAAAGTATCACAGCTGCAGAAAAGGGGGACATGACACTGAGTCACTGAGGGTGGAAGTCAGAAACAGGAATGGAGTAACCACACTGTTGGGACTATTCTGTAGATTTCCCAATAGTGACAGAGGGGCAGATTTTGGGAAGGTGCAAAAATAATAGGATTGTTGTCACGGGGGATTTCAACTTCACTAATATTGATTGGCATGTCCTTAATGCAAGAGGCTTAGATGGAACAGAATTTGTTATGTGTCCGCAGGAAAGATTTCTGACACAATCTGTGGACAGGCTGACCAGAAGGGAGACCATATTGGATCAAGTATTAGGCAATAAACCTGATCAGGTGACAGATCATTTGGTGGATGAGCATTTCAGAGACAGGTACCAGAACTCCTGACCTTTGCTATAGCCTTGGATAGGGATAGGAGGAGACGATATGGAGAAGTATTGTAGGAGGATGAATTAAGTTGTGAGCAGGCAGGAACTTAGGATCATAAATTGGGAATAGATGTATTTGGAAAATGCAGATGGAAATGTGGAAGTTGTTCCTGGGACACTTGCTTAAAGTTCTGACTTCCATTTTTGCCATTGAGGCAGGGAAAGGATGGCATAGCTGAGAAGAGATATGGATCATCTAGAAAGGGAAAGAAAGAAGCGTTCTTAAGGTTTAGGAATCAAGGATCAAACAAGGCTCCAGAGAGTTACAATGTAGCCAGGATGGAACTTCAGAATGAACTTGGAGCTAAAAGGGGACATGAGAAAGCCTTGGTGAGTAGGATGAAGAAGAACATGCACATATGTGAACAACAGCAGGATGACTAGAGTGAGGGTAGGACTGATCAGGGATGGAAGAGGAAGCATGTGCCTAGAGCTGAAAGAGGTAGTAAAGGTCCTTATTAAATACATTGCTTCAGTATTCACCTGTGAGAGGGATCTTGATGAATGTGAAGAGTGTAAAATAGGCTGATTAGTCAGCATTTATAAAGAAGATGTGTTAGAATTTCTGAAAACATTACGATAGATAACTCCCCAGAGCCAGACAGTATATAATCCAAACTGCTACAGGAAGTGAAAGAGATTGCTGTGCCTTTGGCAATGATCTTTGAATCCTCACTGTCCACAGGAGTAGTACCAGAAGACAGCATATGTTATTCTATTTTTAAAAGAAATGTAAAAGGGATAATCCTGGCTATTATAGACTATTATGCCAATGATGGGCAAACTATTGAATTATTAGAGACTGGATTTACAAGCATTTGGAGAAACATAGTTTGATTAGGGATAGTCAGCATGGATTTGTGAGGAGCAGCTCATGCCTCATGAGCCTGATTGAATTCTTTGAATGTGACAAGTGACAAAGCACATTGATGAAGGTAGAGCTGTGGATGTGGTGTATATGGATTTTACTAAGGCAGTTAATAAGATTCCCCACAGTAGGCTCATACAGAAAGTCAGGAGACGTAGGATCTAGGGAAACTTGGTTGTGTGGATTTAGTAATGGCTTGCCCCTGGAAGGCAGAGGATGATAGCGGATGGACTGGTTTACTGCCTGATGTTCGATGACCAGTGGTGTTCTGCAGTGATCTGGGAACGTTTGTCTTTGTGATTTTTGTAAATGACTTGGATGAGTTGTGGAAGGGTGGGTTAATAAGTTTGCAGATGGCACAGAAGTTAGTGTTGTGGATTGTGTCGAGGTTGTTGTAGGTTATAATGGGACATTGATAGGTTGCAGAGCTAGGCTGAGAAGTGGCAGATGGAGTTCAACACAGAAAAATATGAAGAGCTGAACATTGAGGCAGAGTACAAACTTATTGACAGGATTCTTAACAGTGTGGATGAACAGATAGATCTTAGGTTTCACATTCATAGATCCCTCAAAGTTGTTGAGCTATATGATAGGTGGTAGGAAGCCATATGTTGCATTGGTCTTCACTAGTCAAGGAATTGAATTCAAGAGCTGCAAGGTAACGTTGCAGGTCTGAAAAACTCTGGTTAGACCATATTTGTAGTATTGTGTTCAGTCCTTGTAGGAAGGATGTAAAAGTTTTGGAGATGGTGCAGAGGAGATTTACCAGGCTGCTTCCTGAATTAGAGGGATGCATGTCTGATGAGGAAAGTTTGGGTGAGCTAGGGCTATTCACTTTGGAGTGAAGAAGGTTGAGAGGTTCCTTGATGGAGGGATATAAGAGGATAAGAAGCATACATAGAGTGAAGAGCCAGCGACTTTTTCTCAGGGCAGAATTTGCTAATACAAGAAGGTATAATTTTATGATGATTGGAGTAAAGTACAGGAGGATGTCAGAGGTGTTTTTTTTTTAAACAGAGAGTGGTGAGTGCGTGGAACACCCTGCCAGGGGTCGTGTAGAGGCAAATACATTAGGGATGTTTAAGAAACTGTTAGACAGAGAGATAGATGAATGTGAGAGGGCAGCGTTAGACTGATCTTGAAGAGCGTTAAAAGGTCGGCACAACATCG
Source organism: Hypanus sabinus (assembly GCF_030144855.1). Classification (NCBI taxonomy): domain Eukaryota; kingdom Metazoa; phylum Chordata; class Chondrichthyes; order Myliobatiformes; family Dasyatidae; genus Hypanus; species Hypanus sabinus. The sequence continues at coordinate 56,891,603 of NC_082711.1, read as the reverse complement.
TGGACTGAAGGGCCTGTACTGTGCTTCTACTATGCGCAGGAAATACAAAAGTAAGAAAGCACATGCCACCAGGCTCAAGAACAGCTACTACCTTCCTGATATAAGACAATTAAATGGCTCTCTAGTGCGATAAGATGGGCTCTTGCCCTCTTAATTTATCTCATGATCGTACAGCCTATGGTGTACCTACTTTACATTTTTCGTTAGCGTTTATACTTTACTCTGCATTGTTATTGTTTTGCCTCAATGAGTGATGTGATAACTTGACCTGTATGAACAATATGCAAGACAAGCGTCGCACTGTAAGTCGGTAAATGTGGTAATAAGAAACCAATGCCAATTATCAGTTTCAGGAAGGATTTTTTCCAAGCCATGAAATCTACAAATACTGTAAATTGGAAAGAAAAGGGAGAATATCACAAATCGGAGGCAGGTCAGCTAACCTCATCTTCTTTCCCAAATGGTTTCTGGCCTGTTGAGTGTTTCCATCGTTTCCTGCTTATAATGTTGGTAATTTATATGTAATTCCAAATGATTTCACCTGTCCAACAAAATTGATATAATCCGCGAATTTCATAAGAAGACATTCCAATTTTGCGTCGATGTCCTTGAAACAAGCTCAAAAACTATTTCCCACCGCATTCAGTCGCAGCTCCTGCAGGTGAGTAGTCGGCCAGAATTCTGCTGGCTTCTGAATGAAATTCAACTTTGTGTCGGGGTCTGCGAACACATCGGGAATGATTCCTCCCGGAAAGGCTCTGTGCAACTCTCAAGAGGTCTGGGAGCAGTATGGATGAAAGTGAAGAGGCAGGGGAAGGAGGTATGGAGGGTTGTGTGGAGTCAAGTTAGAGAGTTTTTGGTAACATCTAAATTTCGCCTCTTAATAGGTCAGAACTGTCAAAAGCAGTTTCTCAAAAACAATCCGGATCTAAAATAACTTTAAATCACTAAAACTCCAAAATTTAAATATCAGAACTATAACATACTGCAACGTTTTAATATCCAATTAAAAAGTGAGCCCCCCCCCCCCCGAAAGAAACAAGGAGACACTGTTCGCGGGATGTTATGTTGTAGCTGCTAACCCTGTTCTCAAGGGGTAGCTGAAACTTCAGGCACCCACTCTTAACTCCGTGAGTAGTAGTATCCGAGTCCAAGCTAAGAAGCAGCTATGAACAGCTGATTGCGGTTGCTGAGATGTTGAAGCAGTTGGATGGGTTACACAGGGAAGTGCCGTCGTTTCGCCGACTGTTTCCATGCGGGAAAAAGTCCTGCGTTATTATGTGTTACTCATCGTGCTTATGCCAGCATTTACCGAGTTAAGCATGAGCTAGAGAAAATGTGAATTGCAATAAGAATTGAGGATGAATTTCGATGCAATTTAATGCAAAATACTATATATTTCATAGAAGCATCGAGCTTATACAGTGCTGAAACGGCAGGAATTGGTGCGCACATAAATGCAGAAACGCAATTGAAGTAGAAATCAAGTCAGAAGTCATGATTTCACCGGAGAATGGATTGGCTGGCGTGCACCCTTTCTTCAGTTCCGATCACTGAAATGCTCTTCATTGAAGATGCAATCCAGAGAAGGCTCGTTAAGTTCCTGGTGTCATGGTCAAGCAGGAGAGTCACCAACTATTTTCATCCTGAATAGGAGGCAACGCGATGGTTGCACACATGCTGATATACACAATGGAAAATGCTAGTCCAGAAGCAATAAAATACGTTTGAAAACAGACCCAAAGAAGTTTGGTCCAAAGAGGTAAATTATCGCTAAATGGGCGATATTTTAAGGTAGAAGGCGACCGGGGCTTAGAATGGAAGACCAAAAAAAAACAACGAGGGCATTGGTAAGCAATATACGGAGTGATATTGCGGCACTGGTTCATCAATACCTTCCGCAACCTCAATTATCATCCGATCTACCTGCAGTTTACGGGATAATCAATAGACTACACATCCTCAGCTGTCTAAACGGCCTGTTAATAATACCTTGTTGGGTAAATACAGATTTTAGACAGGAAACGGCCAGCTCTAATAGTGCCAAATATTTTATATTGTAAGGAGCCGTATGATTGAGCTCGTTGGTCATTTCAGTTCCCTTGTTAAGTTTGCACGTTGACTGAAGTCCGAAAGCAGTACATGCCGCTGTTAAATCTGCGCCTCGTAGGTCTGGTTGTAAGGCTATTGCGATTTAATTATAATTACTCTAAAGAAAACCCGGCCATATCATACTGAGTGTTACTTGAAATAAATGGCACATTTTATTTTTTTTTAAACGTCTTAATTGGGTTGTGGGAAAAATTAAAATTGCTGACTCGCGCAGTGATTTTTTTTTAAGTGTTTCTCATTCTTCTGAACAGGAGTTCAGGGGAATTTTACCCGTTCTTACATCATCACATCAGAACGTTAGCCGCTGAAAATTAATCTATTTATGATAAACGGTGGCCTATCGACTTATAAATCGTCGTACGCGAATTCTGACACTGGGCTTTCAGTTGCGCTTTCAAAAACAATGGGAAATCCTTTTTAAGGTGTTGCAGTCAAGCACGTTAAACATTCAAGATCTTTAATGCTTTTGTTAAAAGTTCCAAGAGTATTTAACCGTGTAACCAATAATCTTTCCATGTATATAGGGTTTAAACGAGGAGAAATGGCTTTGATTTGTGGGCTTCGTCCGGGACAGCAATATTGACCTGAGTGAAACTTTGTCCAAAGTTTGAAGTGGGTTATTCTGTATTCATTATTGAGAGGAAAGATTGGATACCGCTTGACCTTTTGGACTGGTGATAGCTTAATCCTTTCGGAGCTCCGTTTGTGTTGAAATATGAATTATGAATTATGCGCTTGAATAAGATTGGCGTGTAAATGTGAACAATGAGCAGAAAGGTCAGCGACATGTGACTGGTGTATCACTGTGGGAGCTAGATGCAACATTTCATTTGTGATGTCTTTCCTTCAATAGGACCATACTTGACCCGGATAAACTACTAGAGTTCGCGAGACTGGGAAGTTACTTGGAATATGATTTATTCGGCACTGAATTCTTGAACTATGCGTTTAATCCCGCGGTGGATATGCCCTGTGATAATGAAAGGATCCATCGGTAGGTACAATAGATACCGTATGAGCACTGCCTGGATATGCCTGTGATTGTCTTATGAAAGATCAGGTTTTTTTTAGTGAGTACGAACATATATATACACTTTTGGAACTCGTCTATTTGCTATTTTTAATGTTTCAAAGATGTCTTTTCGACTTTTATTAGGCTTCCAAATGAGGCAGTTTAGGTGTTCCCCTTGCAAATATTTCAAGTGTTCCTGCATTATCAAATGCCATTTCAGAGCACATTTTATTCAGCGAGATAGATTACAATCATTGTGTTTTTGGAGCACCGTTCTTCATCTGCCTACTGATTCTGCGCTGTGTTTTGTTAACGATGAAAAGCAGAGTACTGTAACCACGTTAGGAGTCAGTTAGCATTGCGTATACGGGCTGTTTACAGTAAAGGATGGTAGGTTAGTGGTTCTCGCTCATTTGTTCAGCCTGCTGCATTCAGTTCGATACACGCCAGACAAGAGCATGTAAAATAAGATAAAAACGGGTCAGGTTACCAGACAAATCCACTGCTCATTTACAGTTAAAGACTAATATCTGAACCAAAAGAGGATTGTGTGCTTGTACATCCTTTAGAAATGTTATGCCTTCTTCATGGAACAAATGTGATACTGTGAACTGAATTAAAATATCCTTAATCCTAAATTTAATCATTGACAGTGGCACACACAATATGCTAGAGTAGCTCTGGAAATGAATAAACATTTGACGTTTTGGGCCAAGACCCTTCTTCATTTCCAGCAACTGCAGAATCTCGTCTGTTTATCATTGACAGGAGTCATTTGTTCTTTTTGATACATTACTAGATGATTGAAAATACTCTGTAAAATATATGTATTGAGCATATTAAACGAGCTTCTAAAACATATAATGCATGATTAAATTAACAGTTTCATTCTTTTAGAGCAGTTTATATTCCTAGATCTTATTGTGCTACTGGTGGTTATTTTAATTTAGCATTACAGCAAGTATTTTTGTAATGGGATGAAGGATCTAGTACTATCATGTTTGTGATTTTGTTGCAAAGAACTAGGGGGCGAAGTAAAGATATTTTAGAGACCTAAAAATACTTGAGGTGTAAGAATCAGTGGGACGCTCGTCCTGTCTCTGCTCATTTGCTGGCAACATTCTGACTTCAGCATTCCCATGGACACTTTTTGCACTCATTGTCTTGTCCAGTATCTGTTAGACTTTCCAAGTTGCCCAGGCATTGGTTGTTTTGGCCGTTTCAAAGAGCAATTAACTACAGTATTATCCATCTGAAGTTCACTATGTTCCAAGTTAGGCGAAGTTTTCTTTCTTGGAGAATATTATTGAATTTGATGGATTTCTTGATAATCTAGTCATCATTGTTGGCATTAATTATTTATTCATTTCAAATATGTTTAATATTTGGATCTTAAGACTCCCAGATGCTATGGTGTGATGTAAACTCATGCCTCCAAATCAGTAATTGACACTAATAGTTCAGTAATTATTGCATACCAATTAATAGTCATCGACAATGTGTATTTATGCAACCATATTGGGATTTCAACATAAATTACAGAAGGATCATTGAGCATAATTTGACACTGGGGTATTTACAGTGTAAGTGGCCAAAACTTGATTAATGAAGTAGATTTTAAGTAGTGGCTTAATTATGAAGTTAAACCTCTGTCTGATCATCCATCTTGCATTCTAACAGGCTGAAGAGAAGACTCAGCTTTATGATCAGGGGATCTAGTTTGGAGATGAGCTGAGGAAGATTTTTTTAAATCATTAGATAGTAATGTAGGTGACCAAAACGTGATTAATGACATGAGTTACATTGAATATCCTAACTATGGGTAAGACGTTTGTCTTTCCTTTCATCTTAATAGGTATCAAAAATGATTAGGTCTTTTCATAAGAGGAGATAGGGTTCAGAGGAGACGGGGGGGGGGGGGGGGGGGGAGAGACTATTTTTTGGTAATTACCAGAGGGTATTTGGAATACTCAGGATCAAGTGCTGGTACATGGTATTAGTGTCGGTGGATAATTGATAGTTGACATGGAAGTGATTGACGGACAGGCTCTGTGCTCTGAGTTCATCCAAAGTTTTGTTGTTCATATAGTAGCAGGCACTAAGCATAGTTCACCCATCATTTTGCCAATCTGCACTATCTCCAAACTGAACACATAATTGTAAATTCTCTTATTTTTAAAATCATCTTCAGCTGCACTCCTACATAATCTTTGGAATCTCTCCAGCCAATAATACAACTGTACCCTTTCAGTTCTAGCCTAGTTCACATTCATACTCTTAATTCCTCTTAATAGCTCGTGGCTCGGTATCAAATTTAGTTTGATAATGATCACGTGAACTAAGTAAGAAAGTTGCATAACAAAACTTCAGTCACGAGGTTCCTGCAATGTATGTATTTTACTAGTAAGAAAGAGCTCTGAAAATGGTTAAAATAGTCAAATGCCGAACGTTTGTCTTTTCAGAATCTGTTTTCTGGTTGAAGAGGGTTATGCAGATAAACTGTTGATATCCCACGATATTCACACTAAGAACCGTTTGACCAAGTATGGAGGACATGGCTATTCGCACATTCTGACCAACATCGTTCCGAAAATGAATCAGAGAGGTCTGTCGCAATGTGTCATAGACAAGATTTTAGTAGAAAATCCAAAACGGTGGTTAACGTTCAAATAATTAGACATCAGACTCGCCCAAAATAATCTACAAGATCTGAAGAACTAAGTTTCCAAGTAAACCGATTTATAGTTGATTTCAGCGCAATGCTTTAGTTATAAATCCTTAATTCCTAGTACATTTAAAAGATGGTGTATTCTTTAATGGATGACGGATGAAAAATGAACTGACGATTATTTGAAGGGCGCTTGTTTTGCTGTGATGTCTTACTGTTTACTTGTGCGACAATAAAGAAACGTTTAACAAACCTAATGAGGCAGATCGTATAATTTGGCGCAGCGTTTACTGTAATAGGATGGGATTTATAGCAATTAAATTCCACTTGGGGCTATTCTCAATCCAACAATAATTTCTTGATTTGTTGTTTGCCTCCGTTGACACGTGATCGCAGTACAGTTGTTAGACAAACGTCAATCATGTGTAAATTGGAGTAAATATAGTGGAATATTTCTGAAAAGTCGTCCATTACTTTACATTAAAACTAGTGACTACACTTAAAGCATGTTTACTCATTGCACAGCGCGCCTCATGGATGTGCTAAAGACCCTCTTCCTTCCATGAATTATTATTTGCATTTGATTCTAATCGGTAACTCTTATAGATATTAACAACATACAGTATTCACAAAGCAGCTACTAACTGAATACCAAGAAAGATGAATAATTCGTCAAAAGATGAATGAAGGTTTAAATCAGAGCCTATTTGTTTTCAAAAACGTTATTTTAAAACATCTTGAAAAAATATTTACTTGAAGAAAATGTTTTCTACAAAGTTTTAACCCTAAATTTAAGGCACTATTTTAATGTACAGATCATAACTTGAATGATATTTCTGCATTGAAACAACACATTGTTTACGTTAAATTTAACATAGAGTAGACGAGACATTTGAAGGTATTGCATCTTTTAATTGACAGCAATATTTTATAACATTAGTCTGGGTCCAAAGCAATAACGGAGGAATTGGAATGAGATGAATAAAAATTAACGTGTAAATAGAGAAAAGAAATGTCTGCCTTATACCAGAGGTCAAAATGAGTCTAATTCCTAGATTAAACCAAAACAATTAAAACTGTGGAAGAAATTAAATGCCAAACGCCTTATGTTAACCAAATTTAGTATTGAGGGTAAATGTTGGAGGCACGTTTTAACTGTATCCTAACTTCACACGATTGTTTTTCGGCTGTAATCCCATCGCAAGCGGCTGTCGGTTTTACGTGCAGTGGAATTATTCATCAGGGAAGTGGGACGTACCTGCTGAAATCTAAGGGTATCACTTGCAAGCTTGGATGGCCAAATCTGTACAATTTAGTCAAGTGGTCTAATGATGTATGAAAAATTAACTGCTATCAAAGTGTTGACGAGATTTATTGTTATAAAATCAATGTCCTGATGATATTTATGTGTGACGTGAAAACATTGAATACCTTAATCTTATATGATTAAAAGATTTATTTTAAAAATCTATTGCATCTTATTGCATATACATATATATCGAATTTGAAATTCATGCCACAGCAATCAGAAAGCTGCACATTATCTATTGCGCACACATTATCCTTTATATTAAAGTGTAATTGTTAAATGAAAGATCAACTCCGATAGATGGCAAACACTGACCTTATTAAAGACAGCAGCATACTCATTTAACATTGCAATTATAATCGTTGTCAGAAAATCGTTGCTCACCACGGCGAGTAATGTGGAATTCCAAGCAGAGAAATGGTTAGTCGCTACAACCAAAGAGATGCTGAATGGATAAAGCTGTAAATTCAATACATCAAAGCATCAGAGGATGAGAACACCTGCTTCCCCCCACATGATCTTGAGGCTTTATAGAGAAATTGACCCCTCTGCTCAGAACTGGGCTGACTTCCTCTCACAAATACAATGCTAACATTGAGAAATTGCTTTGGGCAGAAAAGTCAGAATAACCCAAAACTGAGCTTATTTATATGGACATCGTCTTTTGTGCAAGTATGTTTCAAATAGCTTTTCTTTCAACAAATAAAAATGGCTGACTGTATCCAGAAGTACCGTGCACATTTGGAGACCGTCCATTTGGTGTTTGCAGTGATCTTTCTTGGCGTGGGGATCTCGCCCTCAGACATCCCCGCAGGAAGTGATTCGATTTGCTTCTTTATCCGTTCCTTCATTCCTCAATCGGCGTAGACTATAAATCCAGAGAAGGTGCTGTACTTATTGTTGTTACCGCCGTGGGCCTTGCCACCATCCAGTTTAATATAAACTTCATCCCCCGCATCCAAGTGCAGCACGACGCTGTTACTGGCATAGTCGTAGTTCTGGTCGGCGTCCTGGGCGATGGCGCTGGCTCGAACCTACAGAAGGTTGAGGAAAGTTACGGAAAGTGCAAGACTAATTTGAACACTAAATTCCATCAGCAGCAATGGACAATGAGCTATTCGCATCAGTTTTCAATATTCATATCGTCATATATTTTGTCATATCTGTCTTGCTTAGCCTGTCCTACTTGAGTTTATATCTATTCATTTCATTACAGCTATCATTGTTTCGAGCTATTATTCGGGTCCAAGCTTCGTAGTTCTCATGTTAATCCTAAATTTCAACAATCCCTATTCCGCCCCCACCCCCGGTCGGTCTCTCTCTCTCTTTCTCTCTCTCTCTCTCTCTTTCTCTCTTTCTCTCTCTCTCTCTCTCTCTCACTCACACACACACACACACACACACACACCATGATTACACTCCTTTGTTTTTTAAACCCTTTACTCGAAGCCTAAGACAAAAGATGCGGAGCTTAAACATAACGCGGGGATCACTAGCTAACTACTTAAACAAACCCCGGAAAACTCTCCTTTGCCCAGTATGCCAACACTCCTCCCATTGAGTAAAAAGGCACAAATGCAATGCTAACTTTCCCCTCAGCTGCTGAAACTTGTTCGAAGGATCGCTCACCTGGCCATTTTTACACAGATCTGCCCACATGCTGGTGCCGTCGCCACCTCTCATCAAAACGTGGTAAGTGAAGAAGTAAATCCCCGGGATGGAACAGGTAAACTTGCCGGTGGTCGGGTCATAGTGGTTCCCGAGATTAGTGACCACATCGTCGAACTTGAGCATCTCATAACCCTCGTGTGGTCGCTTGAGGCCGGCGTAAAAAGCGATCTTCGGCACTGTGCTGTAGGTCGCAGCGCTGATGGCTCCGGCGTTTGGCCCCGGAGGTCCCGGTAAGCCGGGGAGTCCCGGTCTGCCTGGCTCGCCCTTTCCTCCCGGTGGCCCGATAGAGCCCGGCGGTCCTGGTTCGCCGGGCGGACCCCTGGGCCCGGCCTTCCCCGATCTCCCCGGCTCCCCTTTGGGTCCTTGGATGAAAGTGGGTAAGGGCATCACGCTGTGATCCCGCACCGTCTCTGCCGCCGCCGCCGTGGTGGCTTTCGTGTCATAGGGGTCGCAGACCATCCTGCAGGTGCCCAGCATCTCGTAGTGGGCGGACGTTCCGGCCGAGTTCACCAGCACCGGGATCAAGATCACCAGCAGAAGGACCATGACGACTCCCACCGCCGCAGCGATCAGTCTCTTCTTGCGGACGACCCGCGTGAGAGGGGGACGATCGTCCTGCCTGCCTTTGGAAGAAATCGTGATGGTTGTGTGAGGACCACGACCAGGGAGAAAATAAGGGATACTTGCCCGAACAGTTTCAGCCTCGGCTCGACTTGACCCTGACTTGGCCAGTTCTTGGCAGTCTGGATGTGCTCGAGCTCGCTCTGGGGCTGTTGAGTGAGACGGCTATTGGACGATGCCTGGAATTTAAGTACGGGCAGGGACGGCAAGAATCTTCTTCTCACGCCTCCAGCCAGATGCCACCTGTCCCGATCCTGTATTCACGTGTGAGCAGAGGAGCAAATCATCTCAAAGCACACAGAGATACACACACGCACGCACACACACACACACACACACACACACACACACAAACACTCCTCACTCCTCATCGAATTAGTTGCGATTGACTCCTCGTTCAGATATGCCGCTCCAACTCAGCAGCAAAACAAACGCAAGATGAGCGGACGGTCTGGACAACCTGTTGGCCCAGGCGGATTCCCGTTATTTATTAAGACCCACGAAAAGTTGTTTCCAGCAGCTTCGATATTCAGAATGATTGTGAGGGAGGGGGGAGCCACAGAAATGAGCTCCCAAACTGTTACATTGAGAAATTTCCTCTCGATCTGCATGGAAGGAAGGCAAACCGCAGGCTCTCGCTGGGGAAGGAGTAATTTGAAAGTCTAATGTCAAGAGAAGCAGCCCTGCCATTCGTGGCGGAGTCTGTTTTAAAATAAAATGCCTGCCAAATCAGTGATGAATCCGTGTTACCGTAGTGTAGAGGATGCTAGGTTCAGAAATATTTAACACTCTCCAAGCTACTTCACCTGCGCTACCTTTACACTTTTATGTGCTCGGTTAAGGTCATGTACCTTGGCAATGGAAAACAAAAAGGAATCGATCGTTCATCCTTAAGAATAAATGTCAGATCCTCTGTTTACTAGCGCCGGGGTGAGCTGTAAAGCTGCTCAGACCGGCAGGCTGAACAGAAGAATCGTACAGCTCGCCAGAGCGAAGCCCGTCGAAACTGATAATGCTAGACAGATTTTTAGAGACACCAATGCGTCCTTGTACTGTAGATGTACCATTTATAACATATTTAAGTGTAAGAGCTTACAACTACTTGCTGATCATTTCGTGCAAAACACAATCAGAAAATGCCTCGTTTAAGTTAAGCTCTACAAGACTCACAGTTTTGTTGAAATGGAGATAATTGGGTGTAACGAGCAGATTCTGATAAATCTCCTGAAAACTAAACAAAACCGGGAAATGGCAATGCAATCTTAAAGATGTTGAAGCATGTAGTGCAATATTTGTCAGAAATGGCACATTAACGTTACCGTTGTGCTCCATCAGTGGATGATTACTGTTTGCAGATTAGAATGTAGTTTGAGTTTCAAGCTTCACCGATGTCACTGTGAACCAAGATGACAATTAAGCCACAGCATATAACAAAGTTCAAAGTAAAATCTATTATCAAAGTACATACAGGTCACCAAACAATTTAGTGAAGAACACCTCATTGAAGAATTCCCGGACCTAAATGACTACTTTTCTTGAAACTGACAACCTAATTTTGATTTTAGTCAACTAACATTCCGTATATTACACTAATTGATCACTCTATTAGGTACCTCCTTCTCCTAATAAAGTGGCCATTGAGTGTATGTTCATAGCCTTCTGCTGCTATACACATCTACTTCAAGGTTCGATATGTTAGGCAATCAGATATGTTCTTCCACACAGCAGTATTGAAACGTACAGTCATTTGAGTTACTGTCACCTTCCTGTCAATTTGAACCAGTCTGGCCATTCTCCTCTGACCTCCCATTAACAAGGCTCACAGAAATGCCATTCACTGGCTATGTTTCTTTTTGTTTCGTGCACCTTTCTCAGTAGACTGTTGCATGTGAGAATCCCAGGAGATCAGCAGTTTCCGAGATACTCAAACCACTAACAGTCTATGTCACTTAGATAATATTTCTGAACAAATAAACATCTTGCCCATACCTGCATGCATTGACTTTCTGTCATCTGATTGGCTGATTACACATTTGCATTAACGAGCAGGTATACAGGTGTACCTAATAAAGATATCACTGAGTACACACTTGCAGCATAGACACTAGTTAACGGCCAGAACCCAAAACCTTGAAGGATCCCTTCTCCTTCTCTTGTCCAACATACTAAGGGAAGTTGTAACTCTACAGTCAGCTAATTCAGCTGGAAACCTTCTGCGCAAACATTTGTAAAAACAAAGCTCCTCAAGGCTTTTCACATATTGACATAATGTGCTTGGTAGCAATTTTGAATGACAACTCTTTTATTCTTTTCCTCAATGTTGCATATTTTGGCATGAAAATCAAAAGTCCCAATAAAATTATCCTCTAAAAATTTCAAACTCTAGAAATAATTAGCCTATTCTTCAAACTGAGATAGGTCAGCTTACATATAGTTCAAGAGATATGAACATCAGAGGAAAAGTAGGTGTATATTGTATTTCCCCAATTTCCCTGAACTGATTGCACAGTTAAGAGTGTCTCCAGAATCATAAATAAGCCAGAGAGTCTGAAGATGGCAGATAAATGTGAGGTGCTACATTTTGGTAGGACTAATCAAAATAGGACATACATGGTAAATGGTAGGGCATTGAGGAATGCGGTAGAACAGAATGATAATAGTGCATAGTTCCCTGAAGGTGGAATCACATGTGGATAGGGTGGTGAAGAAAGCTTTCGTATGCTGACCTTTATAAATCAGAGCATTGAGTACAGGAGTTGGGATGTAATGTTAAAATTGTACAAGGCATTGGTGAGACCAAATTTGGAATATTGTGTATAGTTCTGTTCACCAAATTATAGGAAAGATGTCAACAAAAACTCTCTCAAAAGAGAGTACAGAGGAGATTTACTAGAATGTTACCTAGGTTTCAATACCTAAGTTACAGAGAAAGGTTGAACAAGTTAGGTCTTTATTCTTTGGAGCATAGAAGGTTGAGGGGGGATTTGATAGAAGTAGTATTTAACATTATGAGGGGGATAGATAGAGTTGATGTGGATAGGCTTTTTCCATTGAGAGTAGGAGAGTTTCAAACAAGAGGACATGAGTTGAGAGTTATGGGGCAAAAGTTTAGGGGTAACATGAGGGGGAATTTCTTTACTCAGAGAGTGGTAGCTGTGTGGAATGAGCTTCCAGTAGAAGTGGTAGAGGCATGTTCGATATTGTCATTAAAAAAAGAAAATTGGATAGGTATATGGACAGGAAAGGAATGGAGGGTTATGGGCTGAGTGCGGGTCAGTGGGACTAGGTGAGAGTAAGTGTTCAGCACAGACTAGAAGAGCTGAGATGGCCGGTTTCCATGATGTAATTGTTATATGGTTATACATTGTTATATCCTTCCCTGAAGAACACAGGGAATCAGATAAGTCTCATGTACAATCCAATTGTTTCTTGGTTATGACTATTGAGAGAAGATATTTTTAAATAAAACTTAGATTTGTTTAAGTACTCATATTTGAATCCCACAGTTGTGGTAGTAAGTTCATATATTTGAACCTCATAGTGAGATTCAAGCATCAATGAAACAGATCAATATTCCAGTTATGCATCTGTACCTTGTGTTGTCATTATTACTGAGGGTTAATGGGTTGGTCTGAAATAGGACTTTTATGAGTTTGTTTTGATTTCTATCAACTGAGTTTTCCTAACTTAGTGGTCAAAATTCAAGGCAAAGGCTGAGCAAAGCAAGGAGGAAAGTGGAGACAAGCAAAGTGTGGAAGCTGGATTCTGAATCTTAAACAAACTGCTGGAAGAAACCTATGAGCCAAGCAGCACCTGTGGAGGCAAAGGGATGGTGAATATGTTAGATCAAAACTGATACAGGATCTCACCATGCAGGGACTAGCATTAGAGGTCATGGAATAAGGATGAAAGGTGAAAAGTTTAAAGAGAACATGGGGGGAAACTTTTTCACTCAGAAGGTTGTGAGAGTGTGGAATTATCTGCTAGTGCAAGTGGTGTATACAAGCTCAATTTCAGCATTTGAAGTTTGGATGTGTACATGGACGGTAGGGGTATGGAGGGCTATGGTCCCAGTGCAGGTTAATGGGAGTAGGTAGTTTAAATGGTTTGCCATGGACTAAATGAGCCAAATGACTTGTTTCTGTGCTATACTTTTGTATTAATCTATGACTCAATGTGAAATGTTAACTATCCCTTTGCCTCCAAAAAGGCAGCTTGGTCCATTCTTTAGTAGGAGGTATGTAAATTTATCTAGTTTAGAAGCTGAGCTAGGAACCATACAGATTTGCAGACCAAACCTGAAGTCAAAGAGGTGATGCAAGAAATAACTAACAACCACATCTAGGGCATTCTTCAAAAATGTTGTTTGTTGGCATCTGAATGATTTAGGACCCAAAAAACATTTCATTCTCCCACTTGCTGAGATTATTTCAGAATATTTCAAATATGGATTATCTCTGCTTAGCATAACTCTGCCAGATCATGTGCATTGAATCCTTATTTATTTCCTTAAATCTTTCTTAAATTTCCATTTTCAACAAATGTTCAATTATCATTGGACATCAGATTCAGAATTACAATCAGGCTTAATATCGCTGACATATATCGTGAAATTTGTTCACGATACAGCACCAGTACATCACAATACATAATACTAAAAATAATAAATTACAATAAATAAATAATATATACAATTAAATTAAATATGTAGTGAAAACTGAGAGAAAAAAGAAAGAAATTAGTGAGGTAGTACACACGTGTTCATTGTTCAGAAATTTGATGGCTGAGGCGAAGAAGCTGTTCCTGAAATGTTAAGTGTGTGTCTTCAGGCTCATGTACCTCCTCCTTGATGGTAGCAATGGAAAGAGGGCATGTTCTGGATGACAGGGTTCTTAATGATGGAAGCTGTCATTTTGAGTCATTGCCTTTGATGACGTATTAGATGCTAGGATGGCTAGTGCCCATACTGGATTTGTCTGAATTTACAACCTTTTAAAGATTTTTCCAATCCTATCAGAGATGGTGATGCAAACAGTAGGATGTTCTCCATGGTACATCGGCAGAAGTTTTCAATAGTCTTTGGTGGCATACCAAGTCACCTCAAACTCCTAATGAAATACTTCCCACTTGTGTGCCTTCTTTGTAATTGAATCAATATATTGGGCCCAGGATAGATCCTGTCTTCCAGGAACTTGAAACTACTCACCTATTCCATTTCCGATCCCTTGATGAGAATTAGTGTCTGTTCCCTTAACTTCCTCTGCCGAAAGTCTACAATCAATTCTTTGGTCTTACTGATGTTGGGTGCAAGATTGTTGCTGTGATACCACTCAGCCAGTTGATCTATCTTGCTTCTGTATGCCTCCACATCATTATCTGAAATTCTGCCAGCAATAGTTATGTCATGGGCCAGTTTATAGATGGCATCTGAGCTGTGCCTAGCCACACAGTCATGGGTGTAGAGAGAGTAGAACAACAGGCTGAGTACACATCCTTGACGTGCACCAGTGTTGATTGTTAGTGAGAAGGAGATGTTATTTCCAATCCACACTGACAGTGGTCTCTTAACGAGGAAATCAAGCATCCACTTGCAGAGAGAGATACAGAGGCCCGGGTTTTGGAGCCTGGTAATTAGAAATGAGGGTATGACTGTGATGAATGCTGAGCTGTAATTAATAAACAGATACCTCATGTGGGTAACACACAAAAAACGGTGAAGGAACTCAGCAGGCCAGGCAATATCTATGGAAAAGAGTAAACAGTTAAAGTTTTGGGTGGAGACCTTCAGCCTGAAATGTTGGCTGTTTGCTCTTTTCCATAGATGCTACCTGGCCTGCTGAGTTCCTCCAGCATTTTGTGTGCATTGCTTGGATTTCCAACATCTGCAGATTTTCTCTTGTTTGTGAACCTGATGTAGGTATTGCTATTGTTCAGGGCCAAGTGCAGAGCCAGTGAGATTGCATCCACTGTAGACCTTTTATAGTGATAAGCAAGTTGCTGAGGCTGGAGTTGATCTTGGCCATGACCAACCTCTCAAAGCACTTCTTCACAGTAGATATGAATGCAACTGGGTACTAGTTGCTGAGGCAGTTCGCCCTGCTCCTCTTGGACACTCGTATGATAATCGCCCTTTTCAAGCAGGTGGGAACCTTTGGCTGCAGCAGTCAGAGATTGAAGGTGTCCTTGAACATACCCATCAGTTGGTTGGCACAGTTTGTCAGTGCTCTACCAAGTACATTGTCAGGGTCTGATGCCTTGCAAGGGTTCTCCCCCATTGATGCACCATCAACAACTCTCGGAGATGGGAGGCAAAAGATTGGCTTTTATTATCTGCAAACGTGACCACGACATCTTGGAGACTGAGGGAGGAGCAGTGCCTCCAATTGCCTTTATACCACAGGAGCAGTCAGCAGAGGGGCATGTCCAGACAGGTATACACATAGTTTACCACACTCATAAAAGATGTTCTGACATTGGCCTCTAAGACAGGGATCACAGCACAGGGATGCTGCAGGGATTTGCACAGGTGTAGTTTTATTCTCCCTTTCAAAGCATACGTAGAAGACATTAAACACATGTGTGAGTGAAGCATCCCAGACACTCATAAAGTTAGGGTTTGCCTTGTAGGAAGTAATGATCTGTTGCCCCTACCAGAGCCGAAGTACATCTGATTTCATCTGTAACCCTGAATCAGAAACAGTTATTATGCTCTTAAAATAGCCTTCCGTAGGCCATACATGGACTTCCTTTTGGATCACTGGTCTTGAATGCCACAGATCAATAGACTTGGTTCAGCCACTACTTTTCATTTGGGTATGTTTGGGATGTAAAGATTTTCTTGATTAGGTTTGTATTTGCATTTGGACCAGTAACAGATGATCCCACAACCAAGGTATAAAGTAAAAAAAAAACAAGTATGCACTCACAAAGAATTTTGAGTATACATTTAACTATTCCTCATTCTGAATGACTTTCCTTGTCCTTCAATAATAAGACTTTGCCTCATCAACTAATGAATCAAATACATGAACTTCCTGCAACTGTTTTGAATATAAAATAAAAACAACAGAAAAATTGTCAGCAACAGACAGGATTAAAGTGCTTTACTGTGTTTTCTTTCCCTTCCAAAAGAATTTTTTACTGAAGCTTATATGGTATCAGTATAAGTCAGGTTGGATCATGAAAGCTTCCACAATTTTGAGTTCCTAAGCCTTCCCTAAGTGCATAATTGATAGATGACTGAATTTTAATTTTCAAGTGTAAAGATGGAACATATGGTGTGAACTGAATGTTTTATAAAGGTCCATATTGTTTACTCAGTTTTGATTTGATTATTTCAATCTTACATTTTGAGATTTGTTATTCTGATTGATTGCTAATTTGGATCTAAATGACTATTGGCACAATGGATGCATAAATAGGCATAATCTCTTGTAATTTTCCAAATACTTCAGCAAAGCAAATTACATCTTCTAGGTTTTCATGAAGTGGCATAAGCAATATTTCCTTCCAATGTATAGATATTCAATCAAGGTTAAATACTATTCATACAGATTTGATACTAGTTCCAAAAAAAAGCTAAATGCTCAAATGCAATTAATTGCCAGGACTTTTTTTAATCGCAGATCGCTAAAAAATGCTGTGAAAGAGATCTATGAGGCAATAATATTTATTATAATAGAGCCATTGGATAATGAAGATACACATGGAATATGGATTATGAGGGCTGCTCAAAGGTTCATTGGGGTCTCCCTTCAAGTCATTCAAGATATTTATCAGGAGTGCTACCTATGTCAGGCCCAGAGCATTGTCAGTGATACCTCTCATCTGTCCCACAATCTCTTTGATCCCCTACTATCAGAAAGGAGGTACCGTAGCATTAGGACCAGGACTGTTATGATGGGAAACAGCTTCTTTCCCGCTAGACCAAGAGTCTACCAAACTTCCTGCCACCACTCTGCCATCACTTATGAAGCAGCAGTAGTATTATGCTGCTTACTTTTTAACTTGTGTCTTAAATGCGCTTTATGCTAAATGTCAATCTTCTCCAATATATTTTATTATTTGTTAATTTCTTCATGTTAATCTTACTTTATGTGTTGTGTGAGTTATATGTACTGTGTTGCATATCTTAGTCCAGGGGAAATTTGTTTCATTTGACAGTATAAATGTATACAGTTGACAAACTGTATACAGAATGACAAACTGTGTGAACGTGATTTTGAATTTGGGATTGAACATGAACAGAAACAACAAAAAGCTTCAGGCAGTGACATATATCCGATTGTCGTTTGCAATTTCATGGCATTGAGTATCAGATGCAAATCTGAAAGTTGAGATTTTTAAATTGCAGATTATAACTGCTGATATCTTTCATGTCTTTGAGGTGGTTAGGCACTTGTGAGCTGAGGCATTTGATAATATACTGCAAAGAACCCTTAAGCATTCAGTCTAAATTTTGGATGTGCTTAATAGATTGAAGTAATAAGAGAGGACTCTTCATATTGGGAAAAATAACAGGTGGAGTCAAATAGTTTTCTTTGTGCTCTAGATTTCACTAACTTTATGCTTTAATGTCAAGGTTTAATTATTGGATGGATTATTTCTGGGAATGGCCAAAGTACTTAATAGGATGCTTTACTGAACGGCCTCAGAACTCTGTTCACTGAAGTTCAATCTTGACTTCTGATAGTCTTTGTAGAGTTTTCACATTCATTCTCTAAATCCACAGTGCTCTGATTTCCTCCCACATTCCAATCACAAAATGGGTAGGTTAATTAACTTTAGTAAATTATCTCTGGTGCAGTTCAATATTGGTAGATTCAGGGTCGAGCTGATGGGAATGTGATAGTGTTTAGGTTACAAGGAAATTAATGGAATCGATGGAATTACACTGAGGGTTGGCACAGACTCATTGGGCTGTTTGCCGTCTAATATTGCAAGATAAAATATTAAATAAAGATTAATGCAAGGAACTTCACTATTATGACTTATACCAATGACAACAATTGGAAATCTATTGAGTTACTGGGAAGGTTTCAGATGACACCTATCTAGGAGGTAAGAGGGAACTCAAAATGGGAAAGTAATTTGAATAACATATAAGGAAGAAAACTAATGAGAGATGAATATTTCATGAAAAAATGAAAGTACTAAAGGAAAAAAGTGGGAAATATATCTGCTCCATAACTGGAGATGAAATTGCTAATAATATTGTCGATGATCATCAACATGCCCAACCAGTCCTGAGAAATAATAAACAAAGCCAATGTAAAATTGAGTCAATGAGGTTCAGACTCAATGGGCCATGAGACTTAAATCTACTCCAATGTCCTATGGTTTTATGGTCAATTTATCCAAGAGAACTGAGAGGAAGACAAAATCAAGCTGAATTTTGCTCTAGTTAGATTATATGATAATTCTGTATTTATATCTGGTTACTGAGTCATGGAAGCAATACAAAACTCAATTCTATATTTGATGTGCCACCCATGAAGCTAAAACACTGAATTTTCAAGGTGATTGTTAACCTATGAGTTTCCAAAGTCAGGTGTGAAATCTTGTATGTCCTAGAAAAGAGGGACACAATGGAATAGATGTAACTTGCTATATTAGCATAATCAGATATTAAGAAGATCAATAATGCTTTTAATGAGTTGTCTTTATCAAATAGATTGAATTTTGGATACCAATCATTACACTATGAATATGGAAAAGTGTAATATCAATACTTTTTGAAGGAAGGCCCATAACCCACCACTAATCATTTATTAATCTTCATTGCTCAAATCCAGTTTAGACAGGAGCAGTGCAATTCTGGTTTTTTTTTGGGTATCTAATAATTTAGGAAAAAGCAGAAGCAATCCCAATCCAACACCAACTCCGTTGGGTTTATGCTGTATAGTAGTGTTAATTAATGTAGTTTCATAAAGTTGAATTGCAGAGGATCGTTTTGCACTCAATGTAGCAATAAAGCTTTTCAATTCCAGATGGATTTTACTTTCCCCAAACTATCAGGATCAGGAGCAATGAGCCAGAAATTCCAATGTCAGAAAGGCATATCAATTGCCTAAGCTCTAAGAAGGTACAAATAAGTATATATTGTTGATCACATTGCAAAGTAATTGTAGAGGGAAAAGGCTTTCCAACTCATCAAAATATTATGAAGGAAATATAATGTGCCTTTCATTGCAGCATTTAATTATTTTGTAATTAATTCTGGGGTTATGCCTGCACTACCCAGCAGTTGCCTATTTATCCATTCCTTTAATCATGACTTGTGTATAAATTAACTTATTCATGCTGATCCTATATTTTTCATTTTTCTAATTTGTAATTTTGCCCCTCTCCCACTCCAAATAGGAGACTGGTTTTGGTTCAGGGTTTTAGCATTTGGCAAATTTGTGCATATTAAAAATAGGGTAAATAAATGAAGGTTGTTGTTATCAGTAATATGGACTGGTTGCAGATTTATTTTAATTATTTTTGACAAAGCTTTCATTTTATTTCATGCAACTGCCATCACCTTCTATTTTGTATCTCACTTCTACTGGCCCTTTTAATATTTTGGCCTGTCCCATTAGGTCACAATTATTATGCCATTACCCAATGCATCCTTCATACAAGTAGCTTTCTCAGTATTTTCTGTGAGCATTTTAAAAGGCAAATGTAACATTTTTATGGCAAAATGAATAAAAATTACATGGTTGACACCCATTCCCTGCACGGATTTTTCTCAGTAAAATAACTACTTTGTTGCAAAGGTTTTCTTTTCTATTTAATTTTTAATTAGTTAACACAAAAATTCAAGCCCTTCCTATAGCTTAGGTGAAAAGAGTTTTCTGTATTTACATTACTGGATCCTGTATAATCTGATGAATCTTTGAGAAATCACCTCTCAGACACTTCCTTTCAAGTGTAAAAAGTCCAACATTGGTAAAAGCTTTATTTTTCTGGTGAATCATATCTTTGGTGCTTGAAAGTATTATGTTGCTTTATTTAACACTGCCTCCAGTAACAATGTGTTTTTTGTATCACAGTCATTAAAAAATGCACAACTGGGTCAAATTATCATCCGGTTGTACATTTCAGCATGCACTCATTTGTCTTGACACCTGGGTTTTATGCTGAGGGTCAACTTCATTGAAACCCCTAGATCTTTGTCAAATCAATGTGTCCAATTGATAAACTCCAGCGAAGAACTGAGAGTGTACAATTCTGCCACAGATTTAATCTTTCTTTTCTTTCTGTTGCTTGTTGTTTGACTTAACTTAGAGTACCACAGAATAATGAGCAAACGAGTTCAAAAATGTACTTACAGATTGGATCCACATGTAAATATTTCTCATGTTCAGATCTTTTAAAAAGGCAATTAATTCAATATAGATCACAGTGGTATCAGAAAATTGGCTCAGGCAACTTGTGAGATTTAGCTCAGCATAGATAATTTTTGCTTGCATTTTATACTCTGAAGATATTACAATATATTGCGTCCTCACTCTTAACAGAAATTTGATTCTGTGTGCATCCACGTTTGTATGGTTTGGCCTTTAATTTTGACTACAATAGCCTTAAGTGTGGCATTATTTTCTTCCATGGAACATCCACTAAGCTTAGTTTTCAATTCTCATGGTGTAGGATGGTGCCTTTACTTTTCAGAGCAATTTTTCACAAATTGGATGCTAGCTGCATGCTGTAATGTTTAACTTCCCTTGATCATCTTGAACCTCAGAGAAGCAGGGTTCACTTGCAGCACAAGATTTGATTATGGCATAGGATTGACCAAATACACAGAATATTGCATTCTGCCCTTTCCCTTTCGATTCATTTCCCATCAATAACATCTTTATCTGTCATTATACTGTGGCTGCCATGGGAAGAGTACATAATAATCCCCAGCTACTTTCAGTCGGATTCATGTTGTATGCATCTTTGACACCAGATCTGTTCCGAGCTGTTTCATGGAAGGGAATTACCAGGCAGACAGAGGAAAATGATGCAAGGACATGCTCACAGTTTCTTTGAAGATGTGTAAGATTCCCATTTATTCCTGGAAACCTGTGGTCCATGACCGCTCAAGGTGAAGAAGAGGTGTTTGGGATGGTCTAAAGAACTTCACAATCATCCACCAGGAGCACCCTGAAGCCCTTGGTAAGTAGTGACGGGAGTAGACCACCTCACAAACCAACCATATACTCACCCCATCAGCTACTACAGCTTCATCAGTGGAAGAGTCTGCATTTCCTACATTAGCTACTTCGGAACACACAAAACCAGAGGAAGCAAATCCCTCCAACCTGAGGAACTGCTTAAGAAGAAAGAAGAGGCTTTCAGTGTTTGACTTTCTTCTCAATAGTCAGCTATTCCTGCAGCTTCTGAGGAGAACTGCGAAAGCTATTGTAAAACCTGTTTCCATGTACAAACTGCCAAAGATTTAGCTTTCACTGTATTTATGTGAGTTATCCAAAAGGTTAGCATGACTATATGCACAATATATTGTTATGATTATTTTGTCATGGATGATTTATGTTAATTTAAGTTTATGTTAACCTATGTTAGTCATGTTTGCAATGCACTCTGCTGCTGTAAAAAGATATTTTTTATAGATTTTATACCCTATTAATTATGGCTATGACAATAAATTTGAACTTGAACCTGAGAACATCTAATGAAGGGAAAATGCATTTACCAGGCACTACAATGGATTTCTAATAACTAGCAAGGAAAAATTACTGTGTGCAATTTACGAGAGGAATATTATAATTTGGCTTTTGTTGAGTGATTAGTATTCAGTGTTATTCACAGTGAATCTGTGAACCTTGGGATTTTTAAGCAAGTAAACTTTACATGCATTGTAAGGCATAACCTGCAAATCTTGAGATTGCTGCAGGTGATTTAGCACAACGTCACAGGCTACACATTTTGTTACCTTCTCCACCATCATTAAGGGAAATCAATAAATTGCTGAAAAATTCAGATTATGAACTATTCTCACTACAAAATACTTTGAAACCACAAAGCTCTATTGCTTGAGATGTATGCCAATTTCAACATAAACTGAATGATCATTGTGCACTGAAATACTGCGGCCTTAAAATATAACTTATTTTATGCATGTGGATTGTCAATTCTTCAGATTAATATTTCAAAATATAATAGTTACTTTTAATTTTTTTTTAATTGATAATTGATTTATTTACTTGGTTACTCATTCAGCTGAACATCACTGAGAAGGGTAGATTTTTTGCCCATTACTAAGTGCCCTAAATGAGCTTCTTGCCTGAACTTCTACAGTCTTTCTGGTTAAGGCACTGCCACAGTACTGTATAGTAGGACATTCCATGACGTAGACACAGTGATGATAAAGGAACAGCGACATATTTCCAGGCAAGAATTCTGTGTGACTTGGATGCAAACCTGCTAGTGGTGGTGTAACCATATGCCTGCTACACTTGACCTTAGTGATGGGTTTAAGAAGTGCTTTTGGAGTAGATTAGCTAAGTAACTGTAGCATTTTATGAATGGTAAACTGTACATTACTGTCACTCTGTGCCAAAGAGGAAGGGAATGATGTTTGAAATCTTGGATGGAGGACAGGTTGCTTTGTTCTGGATAGTGCCAATCTTCTTGAGGGCTTTGAAGCCACACTCATGAAGGCATTATGCTCCATACATACAATATGCCTTGTATCTAGTGGAATATCTTTCCCTAGAGAATATGCAGCTTGTGATATGCTCTTAAAATCACAGTACTTACCTGGCTGGTACAAATGAGCTTCTTGTCAGGATATTAATTATATGGATTCAGCAGATGTAACGCTATTAACTCTCAATGGTAGGTGGATGTGCACTCAGTGCCTGACATATTTGTGGTACAAATGCTATTTGTCACTCATGTCTGAATGTTGTCTAAGTCTTGGCTGGACGGGGGAGTTTTCTGAGTAGCTGAGAGTGGAATTGAGCATTGTGCAATTTTCGGCGAATAAGTATCCCTATCCCCTCCATTATGCTGAAAAAGCAACTTAAAATGTTTGGGCTGAGGAAACTGCTTGGAGGAGATCCTGCAGTGATACTCTAGGGCTAGGATGGTGGATTTTCCTTAGTACATGGTAGGATTATAATCATTGGAATACTTTTCTCTTTATGTTTATGAACTTCAGTTTTAGTTCATTGATACCACACATGGCCAAACGATGCTTTGAAATCAAGAGTTGTCACTCTTATCTTACCATAGTGGAGTGCTCCTCCTGAAATTCATAATAGTGAAAAGCATATTGATGAGTATTAACAACTTGTCAATGACAACTTTAGTTGAAAGTAGACTGACTAAGAGGTGATTAGTAAATTGGCTATGTCCAACAGGACCCACCTGGACATTTTTATATATTGGAGATACAAGAGACTGCATATGCTGTAATATGGAACAGAAAACAAACTGCTGGAGGAACCCAGCAGGCCAGGAAACATCTGTGGAGGGAAATGTGGAGTCTCTGTATTGTGTTGATCTGGATGGTGGAGCCTTCATGGAATGGTTACCTTGAAGAGAGAGCAGAGGTGACTCAGCAGGATGTTGCCTGGATTGGAGGACTGTGGTTATGGATAGAGATAGGCTAGGTTTGGATTTTTTTTTGAAGCAAAGACTTGGAATAAACTGAGGAAAGTATTTATGATTATGAGAGCACAGGTAGAAGAGACTTACAAAATATTTTCTTCCATGGGAGAGGGTATCAAATGCAAGAGGGCATGGGTGAAAGGTGAAAGAAAGCAATTTTAAGGTGAACTTAGAAGAATTTTGTTTTACACAGAGTGGTTATGTATGGAATACACTTCCAGGGGTGCAGTCAGATATAATGACATAGTGTGGTGACCTGAAGTTCACTCTGTAACCCAGCTGATGAAGGCAAGAATCCTAAACACGCTATCATTGTCAGGAATCTTTGGGCATGTATACCAAAAGCCATTTTTGTCCTCAAGACTCCATAGGGATGGCCAGTCATTGTATTTGCCCTATCCTTATTAGATCCCCAAAAAAGGGGAGATGCCCGTATTGTGTCTGTACTGGATGCTTGGCTAGAGAATCAACTAATTCTGGAGAGCTGATCTTACTGTCTCAATTGCTCCCACTTATTTCATGATATCACATGAAGTGAACTGAATTGTCTGAAGACTGGCTTAGTAGGAATCACAGGAAGAATCTCAGAGATTTTGCTTTTGAAATTTTTATTTTTCATTATTTCAACTTTTACCTTAACCTTATACATATTCTAGTCTCTACAAAAATGTTATCAGCTGACTAAATGCCTTCTTCTTTCTTGTTGCAAAATATACACAATATTTAATGTTACTGTCTGCACACCTATCTTAATGAATGCATTGTTGCTGGATTCTGTGTAACAAATGGCTCTTTGCAAAAGTGCTAGTAAAGGGTAAGTTCATATCATTGAGATCACAGTGGTTTTCAACTTAAGGGTTGAGTTCAAATCAGCTTCTTAAAACCTACATATACCTACTTTTGCTTTTTGACTGAATGTGCAACGTCTCTCATCATCCAAGATTTCCTTCCTTGTATCTCTTCCTCACATGTTTTTCCTAAATTCTAACCCCACATGTCAGATGTGAACCAATCCAATAACAGTGGCTTCCAATATATTCTCCCTAGCTCCTGCCACTGTTGTAATTAGCCTTTCCGCAATTGTAGCTCTCTGCTCCAATGTCCAGTCTTATCCTTATGCATGATGATCAGAAAATCTTTGATGTTATGATCACTGTTCCACAGAAACTAAATCACCTGGCCAGGCTTAATTCCCAAAATAAATTCTAGTAATACCCCTTCCCCACTTGGATTATCCATATGCTTTGTCAAGAATCTCTCCTGGACACAGGTAACATATTCTGTCCCATATAAGCTTGTCTTTCTACTAGTTCAAAAGCTAATACTTCAAGCTGCACTTTACAACATATCTCTCTTCCATCCAGTTGCCTGCATTTGGCTTGCATCCCTCTAAAATTTTTCTATCTGTGTACTTGTTCAAATATCTTTTAAACTTGGCAATTGTACTATCTCTACTTCCTCAGGCAGGTCATCCATGTATCCACCACTGTCCAAGGGGAAAAATTCATCCCTCAGGTCTCCTTTAAATCTTTCCCTCTCACCTCAATCCAGTGCACTCTTGTTTTAGATTCCTCTATCCCTGGAAAAAGATTGTGACTACCCAAATTGTCTATGTTCCTCATGATTTTATAAATCTCTATAAGGTCACCCCTTAGACTCCTTTTCTCTAGCGGAAATAGCCCAGTTATTGATTCTCCTTCATAATTTAAGCACTTCAGCCTGGGCCATATCTTTGTGAATCTTATGTACACTCTCCAGCATAATCACATCCTTCCTAATCGTGTGGTGAGGAGAACTGCACATGATAATCCAGGTACAATTTCATCACTGTCTTGTACAGCTGTAACATGACATCCCAAGACTTATACTTAACACTCTATCTAATAAAGGCAAGCATACCATTTACTTCCTCTCTGCCTAGTCTGCTGCATCGCCACTTTCAGCGAACTACTATGTACATGCATGCTTCTCTTTTCTAGAACACATTCCAGGGCTCTGCCATTTACTCTGAACTAACATCCCAAAATGCATCACTTCACATTAGTTTGAGTTAAGTTCCATTCCTTTGACTAAGACAACTGCACTGCTCCACAGAGTGCTACATAACGTCATTCTTATGCTCAACTACACTGCAATGAGTCAACCTATAGCCAGGGAAGTGATCTTGCAATCTTTGACGTGTAAATCTTCTACATCTTACTTTTAAGGTAAATTACTTTTATTCTTTCTTATTTCTCTTCTAATATTTGTATATCTGTGCAATTGTAACACTACTGTGACACTGTAATTTCCTTTGGGATCAATAAAGTATTTATTTCTCTTTGCCTAGATCCTATTGAAACCTTAGACAACCTTCGTTATTCACCACACCACCTATTTTGATATCATTTGCAAAACTACTAATCATGCTACCTATATTCGCATCCAAATGACCCAGTGTTTATATCTATAAAAGGTGCAACAAGGTAATGTGAATGCTTAACAGGAAAATGCTGCCCAGTTATCTTCACAGCTACACAAAAGACCTTCAGCTCTCTTGCTACATGCCAATAACGTATGGAAGACCCTAAAGGGAGAATTGAGATGATAATAGCATTCTGCCAAGGGCATACAATGACATTCAGACTGATCTTCAAAGCTACCAACAGAAGTAAATAATGAAAAGACATACAAGCTGCTGACTGGCCTGATCAAAGGAGAAGTTTAAACAAATTTGTAAGGAGGTGAACACTGTTATGTTGGTTTCACGAAAGTAGTGAGGTGTAATAAAGCATCAATATTAGTGTGGACAATTTATGATTTTATATTTATAGCTTCTTTCTCAATTTTAGATTCTTCACAGCTATATGAAGCAGGATTAAAATAAAACAAGAAATGCACAGCAAATCAGGCAGCAACCTTTGGAGTGAGAACAAGAACTAAACTTTCATGTCAATAGCTTTCATCTGAGCCTTTCCAGCTTCAGCAGTATTTTGTATAAATGCTCTGGAACCGTTTTCATAATTAGAATAATATATAACATAAATACTGAGTCACCCAAAACATGTTTGGACCTAGACTGCTTCTTTGTGAACCATCTTGTTGCAATATAAATTACAAAACTCAGGAGGAAAGCCTGGGTCACAGGTGTAAGTGGCTTCGTCCTAGGTAAGTCAATTTGGATGCTGTTAGACACCCTTGAAGAATGCAGCATTGTCTCAGCTTTTTTGTCAGACATCTCCATCATGTCCCTGACATGCAGCGATCTTGAGTATTTATAGAGGGATCCAATCCATGCTCGATTCAAAAACCATAAATCATTGAATGAAAATCAATGCATCTTGGTCAGAATGGATTTCTGCACACTTGCGATGTAAACCGAGTAAATGAAAATGACAACTTCCCAAAAAGACTTCAGCAATTGAATAGATGCAGTGTTGACTCTTGATTGAAACTGAACCACATTTGAACACATTGAACATTTTCCATTGACTGGGCATGAATTATGTTAAGTGCGGCATTTAACTTGATGTTAACTGTTATGCTTGTGGTACTGGGAAGCTGGGCGGCTGTGAATAACACAGATGAGAGACAGAGAGGTGAGGAACAAACTTGTTGCTGTTTATTTTATTTATAAGTCATCTACCCAAAATGTCCTCTCACATTATGTTCAGCTCGTAAAGCACAGGGAAAATCAACAGCAACTAATAAGGGTCAAAATATACAAGAATACATAACAAATCCCTCCCCGCTTACCATAGAACCATAGAACACTACAGCACAGTACAGGCCCTTCAGCCCTTCATGTTGTGCTGACCCATATAATCCTTTAAAAAAGTACTAAACACACACTATCTCATAATCCTCCATTTTTCTTTCATCCATGTGCCTGTCCAAGAGGCTCTTAAATACCGCTAATGTTTTAGTGTCCACCACCATCCCTGGCAAGTCATTCCTGGCACTCACAACCCTCTGTGCCAAAAAATTACCCCTGATATCTCCCCTAAACTTCCCTCCCTTAATTTTGTACAGATGCCCTCTGGTGTTTTCTATTGGTGCCCTGGGAAACAGGTACTGACAATCCACTCTAAAGATTATTAGAAGATTATTATTATTACGTTACAAGTTTCTCCCTTTCCCATACATAGACCAGCTGCCGAACTATTGGCAGTCAATGGAGTAGTCATCAAATTCAACCAACAATAAAGAACTTTTTTTTAAACTAGGGGAAGAGGGTAGTCTGCCTCTATTCTGAGGCAACACCTTGTGGATTATTCTGCCCCATGTGCTGAGGGTTATTCACTACACTAGAGATTCAGTCTGTC
The DNA here is from genome assembly GCF_030144855.1 of Hypanus sabinus. Taxonomy (NCBI): domain Eukaryota; kingdom Metazoa; phylum Chordata; class Chondrichthyes; order Myliobatiformes; family Dasyatidae; genus Hypanus; species Hypanus sabinus. Next base: position 56,863,296 of record NC_082711.1, on the reverse strand, counting down.
TGGAGGCTGCCTGTTCCTGTGAGGGTACCAATGACCTGTGGATGATGCCACAGTAATTTTATCTCTTGGTGGTGTATGCATAGATCTTGGCTTGGGTACTGTATTGTCAGTTGGGGGCTCCTCAGAAAGCAAAGGTGATGGGGGACAAATGGCCCTGCTGATTCAGGACTGGTATCTGATGATTCTAGCTGTCCAGCAGATCACCTAGAATATGTGACGATGGAGGCCACATTAGAGGGGCAGTCAAATTTCAGATGGGTTTTGATTGCAAAGGCAAACTTCCACTCGCCTTCTACTGTTAACTAGCTTATTGAAAGCGGACATATCAGTGTCTATGTATCTGTGTTTGTTTAGGACCAGCTGATGGAATTAGAGTTTGTTCCAGATGTTCCACCATGAATGGGGTGTCAAGTGTCTTCTCAGATTCCATTTTGAGACCTTTCAGTTCTACTTCCAGCTTTTCTGCAGACCAAACCAGTCCAGTCTGAATGTTCCTTTAGGTTCTGCTTGTTGGCAGTGAGACTGGACAGCAATGGTTTCACATCCCAATTTGCTTTTCACAGTAGTCCTAAAATATCAACCTTTTTATTAATCTCCTTATTATTTTCCTGTGATAGAATGGGAGCAAAGTAGTTTCCAAGCTGTGAAGCAGGAGCTGGAATCCTCTGCTCCAGAGCAGCAACTTTCTCAAGATTTCATGTGTGGGGTAGACCGCAGGCTACTGGAGCAACTAACTGGTCAATGTGAGTAACTTGCAAACCATTGACTGAACAGGCTGGATGACACTGAGCATCTCTTCAATCATCAATAGTAGCCCAAGTACACTTCTCTCCATGTTGAAGAACTCAGTGAAGTCAAAGTCCCCAAATGAGAGCTCAGGCTGGACTGCTTCCTGGGGAACTTCTTGGTCAACTTTTGATACAGAAACAATACCTTTGCATTCTAGATTTTCTTTAAGCATTTCTGATCATTTCCTCCATCTCTTTGCAAGTCTTGGGTCCTCCAATAGCACTTTATCATTAGAGCCCATCAGCTCTATTTTTTCTGATTGACTAGTGGAGCCAGCACTGTTTCGTCATCAGGTAGGATTCACGTCATCTCTGCTCACCAAAAATGTGTTTTCCATCACCAAACACTCTCCTAGAGCACTTCTTGTAATAACTATATGGTTTCTTCATGTCATACAGTTTTATTGTATCATTTAATTGACCTTTTTCTTCGATCCATTCTTTTTTATCCATGCTGCCACTGAGGCTCAGCAGCCAGCTCCACTAAGAACCTGGGCTTAACAGTGATTCCATTCATACTCCAGTATGTTTGCTCACCACACTTCTTATGATGTGAGGCATCTTCCCCAATTGTTGTTTGTGGTAGTGGGCATCCAGGTGTCTGTGAATAGCACACACAGGAGGCAGAGAGGTGAAATGAAAACATGCTGCTGTTTATGCTACTTGTAAATCATCTACCAAGAATGCCCTCTCGCATTATGTTCTGTATGTAACACATAGAGAAGCATGACATCAACCCATAAAGGTAAAAATACACATGAATACATAACATTAACAAAAAAACCTTTTAAAAATTGATTGAAGCTTGAATATCAATCAATCATTAGACTGATTCCTTGTAAATGCATTATGAACTAAATCCCTTGACCACATTTTTCTACACATTTGTGTGAGGAATTCAGCAAATTTCAGAAGCTCCAACTAAAATCAGACAATGCTTAGAAGATACATTGGCTTCATTTGTTCTTACACAGAAGAAAACACAATTTAAATCTACTTTAGTTCATAATAGTACAACCCTGCCAAGATTGCTTTAGATAGAAACTGCGGACAATCAGTCCATCTCCGGTCCAATTGTGAAAAGACTGCCACCTCACAACCAAGACTACTGAAATCCCAAAGGAGTAAGTACTTTCACACAACACCTAATAGCCCATAATTTAAAAAGAATTCCCTGCTAATGCTGAAAATCAGAAATAAAAATAAAGAAAATATCAGAAGTTGCTGATCAGACATCTGTGGAGATTAAAACATCTCAGTCTAAGCATCAATGCTCATTAGGTCAAAGGTCACCAGATGAACATTCTTACACTCTGTTTCTCTTCTACAAAAGTTAGCTAAACTAATGAGTATTTTAAGAATGCCCTGTTCTTATTTGTGAGAATATTTTGGGATCAAGGGCATAATTCTATTAGTGTCAAAAATAGTTATGGAAAAAGATTGACTTGTTCCACAAGATAATGTTCTATAATGGGGCAAAACTTATTTTGATGGATGAGACAGGAACTTTCCCAGGTAGACTGGCAAGTGTGATTAGCAGGTAAAGGGATTCTGGCACGTCGGATAGGGAGGGTTCAGGACCAATATAATCTTGTTAGACTGAAGGGCAAGGTTGGCAGTATTAAGGAACCCTAGTTGACAAGGGACACTGGGGCACTGGTCAAGATAAAGAAGAAGGCATTCATCAAATACAGGCAACTATGATAAAGCAAATTCCTTGAGGAGGATATGGGTTACAAGAATTCACGAAAGAAGGAAATCAAAAAATCAAAAGCGGGACATGACATATCTGTGAAAGGTAGGGTAAAGGAGAATCTGGAGAAATTCTTTAAATATATCAGGGTATCAGGGTGAAAAGGCGACTAGTGTGAGAATAGGTCCCCTTAATCATGACAAAATCTGCAGATACTGGAAATCCAGAGCGACACACACAAAATGCTGGAGGAACTCAGCAGACCAGGCAGCATCTATGGAAAAGAGTAAACAGTTGACGTTTCCAGCTGAGACCCTTCATCAGGACTGGAAAGGAAGGGGAAGGAGTCAGAATAGGAAGGTGGGGGGGGGGCGGTGGGAGGAAGAAGTACAAGGTGGCAGGTGATAGTTGAAATCAGAAGAGGGGAGAGAGGGGAGTAAAGAGCTAGGAAGTTGATTGGTGAAAGAGATAAAGAGCTGGAGAAGGAGGAATCTGATAGGAAAGATCATGGAAGAAAGGAAAGGAGGAGGAGCAACAGAGAAAGGTAAGGATGGGTAAGGAGATAATGTGAGAAAGGGAAATAAGAGAGGGAAATGGTGAGGGAGAGGAGGGGGGGCAATTACAGGAAGTTCAAGAAATCGATGTTCATGCCATCAGGTTGAAGGCTACCCAGATGGAATATAAGGTGTTGCTCCTCCAACCTGAATACCTGAGTGTGGCCTCATCATGGCAGTAGAGGAGGCCATGGACTGACATGTCAGAATGGGAATGGGAAGTAGAATTGAACTGAGTGGCCACCAGGAGATCCCACATTTTATAGCAGACAGAGCAAAGATGCTCGATAAAGCGTTCTCCCAATCCATGTCTGGTCTCACCTATATACAAGTGGCCACTCCTGGAGCACTGAAACGTCGCCTCCTCTGGAAGGACTGTTTGGGGTCCTGAATGGTAGTGAGGGAGAGGGTGTAGGAGCAGGAATGGCACTTGTGTTGCTCAAGTCCTCTGAAAGATCAGTGTATGATCAATGTGTGGTGTCATGGCAGGTAGTCAAGGACTTAAATAGATAGTTCTCATCTGTATTAACACGGACCCAAAGAAATCAGGTAAGAGAACAGTGATATTCTAAAACACATCGATATCACAAAAGAGGAGTTATTGGTGATCGTATAGTACATAAAGTGGATAAACCCTAGGACTGGACCAATTGTATCCTAAGGCATTGTGGGAGGTAGGGGAAAAATTCTACAAGTCATTGGTGGAATAATGCGTGCTGGTTTGGTTGATATACTGTTGGAATGATTGTGACTAAACTAGAAAGGGTCAGAATAGATTCTTAGGGATGTTGCCAGGACTGGCAGGCTAAAGCTTTTACAGGAGATTGGGTAGACTGGAAATGTTTTTCTTGGACTGAATAAGGCTGAGGGTTGACCCTATGGAGGTTTATAAAATCACGAGGGCCTTAGACAAGATAGCTGATCACAGTCTTTTCCCCTTAGGCAGGAAAATTTAAAGCTAGAGAGCAAAGGACTGAGGTGAGAGGGGAAATACTTAAAGGGGACTTGAGGAGCAAGTTGTACATATATAGAACAAGCTGCTGAAGAAGATGTTGAGGCAAGTAGTATTACAATGTTTAAAAGACATTTGGATAGATTCAAAGATAGGAAAGCATGAGATGGATATGGGCACAATGCAGGCAAATGGGATTAGTTTAGGAAGGCACCTTGGCTAGTCTGGATGAGTTGGATCAAAGGGCCTGTTTCAATGCTTATAACTCCATGACTCTATGATTCTGTGACCAAATATCCTATGGTGCCAGGTTGCACCAGGATAAAGATTGCCAACATTTAACTGTCACATTATAGTTTTCTGATTTTCATTGTATTGTTTAAACTTCACATACATTTCACTCACCAATTTGTTTGAATCATGTATTTTCTGTGACTATAGATAATTGTGAGGAGCCAACTTATCTATCAACTTCAATGCAACATTGGCATATTGCATCTTATGCTTCAGCATGTTGAAAAGCATGCCGTGACATAGACCTTGATAAAGTATATCTCTACAATTCCAGATGTAGCCCTGTTGAAAGCTACATGTGGAAATAAATCAGAAATATTTTCAAGCAATGTCATGCTATTTTAGGACACAACATGTTCAATTTTAAAGTATACTGCAAGCCTGCTTCATCACCCTATCTACCTGTACTTTCAGGTATCTTTGGGCATGTACACTGAAGTCCCTTTGTTCCTGAAGGCCCCAACAGGCCCTGCCTTTCATTGTATATGTTTTATCCCTATTAAATGCCCCCAAAAATGTAATTCGGGTCACAGAGATCACTATGTTCTTGAGATTAGTGCTGAAGAAAATAATTTACTCCCTAACTGCATGACTCAGGCCATATCCTCTTGAAAACAAAGACCACAACATTAAGTCAGCTCTCTTGGTAAATTTAAGATCATTTGAAAGCACTTCTGCTCATATACAAACTTATAGACTTCTTCATTTGACCATCATTCACTTTATAACTGTGGGTCAAGTTACAACCTAGATTTTAAAACACTCTTGCTTTGTTTTCAAAACTATGTCCTCAATCTTCTCTGTGTCTGTAAACTCTTATCACTCAATCCATCCTCTAAAATATCTGTACTGTTCCTTCTCCAGATGCTTAAGCATCATTGAATTTTATCATTACTGACTTTTATAGTTAGCCCAGTCTTCATGTGTAAAGGTTCTAGGCTCCTTCAGTTCATCCCTAACTCTCACTGCCTCTCTGAGGAACTCAGCTCATCATGCATCATCTCGGGAAAGGAATAAAGAGTCCACATACAAAGTCGAGATCCTTCATCAGGAAGCTGCTTCTCTATATCTCTTTCCTACTTTAAGTTGCCCTTTATAGACGATCTCTTTTCCAAAGTTTTGGGTTTAAAGAAGGCCCGAGGAAACTACCCAAGAAAGGAATTCATTACAGGCTAAGCCAGCACTGATATCCACTAATAGGATGACAAAATATGATTGTGGTTAAGATTTTAGACTGCAAGGAGTTCAATGAAACGTGCTGACTTAAGAGTGAACTCTGATAAAAATCACAGAGAATCAAACCAGATGTAAATAAAATGATGCCAATCCCTTTGGACATCAAAGTTATAGCAAGGTTATAGAATCATAGTCAGATATTCATAGGGGTAAAGAAACAGACCCTTTTAGCCTAACATACTGTCTAATGCACAACCTGAGCAAGTCCCATTTGCCTGCATTAGATACAATACCTCTGAACCTTTCCTGACAATGAACCTGTCCAAATGTCTTTTCAAAATTGTGATTATACCATGTCTATCACTTCCACTGGCAGCTTGTTCCATATACTCCTTATGCTCTGTGTGAAAACCTGTCAGCTGCAACAAATTTAACTCTTTCCCCTCTCATCTTAAACCTATAGCCTTTCATTTTAGACTCTCCTACTCTGGGAAAAGATTGTGACCATCCACCTTACCTCACGATTTTATAAACCTTTATAGCATCACTCCTCAGCCTTCTTTGCTCTGGGGAAAATAGTCGCAACTCATCTTATCTCTGCACATAAGCCAAGCCCTCAGTAACATGTTTTAGGTAAAGTGAACCTGTAACAGAAAAATGCTGCTCAGGTATCTTCACAACTGCATAAACAGTTGATAAGACCTTTAGCTCCGTTGCTATGTGCCAGTAACCCCAGAGAGAAATCTGAAGGGAAAATTGAGATGAGAGCTACATTTTTCCAAGGACATCCAATGACATCCAAACTGCCTGATCTTTAAACCTATGGAAAGAACCAAACAATGAAAAGAAATATACCTTATCTTGCCCACTGCCCTGATGAAAGGAGAAATTCGAACAACATTTGCTAGGAAGTT